>NW_002987822.1:547393-560993 GCF_000006295.1 Pediculus humanus corporis
TTTTTTTTTTTATGTTTATGTTTTTTCGTAATTTTATGTTTATGTTTTGCATCAAAAATTTCGTCGTTTCATTTTCTTTTTGTTTTGTTTTGTTTTGTTTATCGTCGAAAATCGTCGTCTAAGGGGGGGGGGCCTATTTTATATCAATACACGATTTTAGGTATCGGATTTTAACATTTGTACACGTTCGCGTTTTTATTTATTTATTTATTAAACAAATTTTTATTTATTTATTTTTATGGATTCGATTAAATATTATATGTAAAAAATATTTTTTTAAAAAAAAAAATGATTTTAATTATTTTTTTCGGAGCGCTGCTGAACGATGATGATTCAACCAATAGGAAACGAGAGTTTTTCCAAAAGTATAATTTTTATCCTAAGTTGACGAGACGTATAATAATGATTCAATTGGAGGTTAGGGTTTTTTTATAAAAAACAAAAAAAAATTTTTTTCTCGTTTAAGTTAACAGAAAAAAATTTTTTTTTTTTTTTTTATTTAAAAAGTTAAATTTCACTTTGAAAACGCGTTAAATAATTTATTTTACTAACGGTTTTAAATGACGGAGGTTAACTTACTTGCTAAATCAAGTCAGTTTTTTTTTTTTTTTTTTTAAATATTTTTATGTTTTATAATCGAAAAACATACACGCGCCCGCGCACACATACAGTTGCACGTTCGCAAAATTTTCCATTTGCAAATTAATTTTTTATTTATTTATTTATTTATTAAATTTTTTTATTTTTATTTTTTTTGATATAAGTTGTAATTAACGAGAAAGTTTTTTTTAATAATTTTATTTTTGTACGGGTTTCGAAATTTCAAAGAGAATTAAAAAAAAATAAAAATAATAATAATAATAATAATTTTCGTAAATAAACGTCTGTGAAATGGATGGATAATCCATTCACGTTATTACAAATATTGACGTATTAAATTTTGAAATATATATACATAAATGACTTTAAAAATAGAAATAATTTTTGTAAATGGGTTCATCGTTTCTCTCTCTTTCTCTCTCTCTCTCTCTTTCTCTCTCTCTCTCTCTCTTTCTCTCTCTCTCTCTCTCTCTTTCTCTCTCTCTCTCTCTTTCTCTCTCTCTTTCTCTCTCTCTCTCTCTCTCTCTCTCTCTCTCTCTCTCTCTCTCTCTCTCTCTCTCTTTCTCTCTCTCTCTTTGTTTTTTTTTTTTTTTACCTTTTATTACGTATTAAAACTTAAATGTTTTAGTTTACGTACAAATTTTTGATATTTGAATCTATAAAACACCTGAACCTTTAAATCGACTTAAACGAGACTCGATATGTTTGAAAATATTTTACAACAAACAACAACAACAACAACAAAAAGTCGTTTTACGAGGGAATAAAAAGTAATAATGATGATAATTCGTCTTATAATTATTTATTTTAAGGAGAATATACGAATTTTACAAAGGAGGAGTAGGAGGAAAAGGAGAAATAGATGGGTGACAATTTTTTGTTTTTTTTTTCTTCTGCTAACTTCGTTAGTAATAATAATAATAATAGTAATGTATATCAAAAGTGGGGATATTTTAAGGGCAAAGGTTTTATTTACTCGATGGTGTGTGGACACAAGTAATTTTTTTTAAACAAGACAAGAGTATTAAAGTGGTAAATTTGTTTGGTCCAATGTCACGCACGTTCGTTCGCAATTATTCTGCCACCGAATGAAAAAAGGAAAATTTTTTTTTTTTACGTAGGTATTTCAATAACATATAGATCACGTAGGATGACGGTCACGGATTACTGGACGAATGATAAAGGTCGACGATTTCGTTTGTTTAAGTGGTGACGATCAATTTTCCGATCAGACACTTTTTTTTTTTTTTTTACACTCTACTTTTTCCCCTTAACTCTATTTTATTGTTTATGATGGAACTATGTTTTTCGCAAAGTCCCTTCCTCGATGGGAAAGCCTTATTAGTATTATTATTATTATTATTCGGTTGCGAGAGTTGTTAAGTAAATATTTGTTGTTTTCATCCAATGATGAGATGATGAGTTAATCACGATCGTGATTGAAATCCAATGAAAATTACCAAATCAAACAAAAATTAGGAAAAAAAACAAAATCGGTCGATCGGTTAAGAAAAGGAATGAAAAACGATGATGATAATAATAATAATAAATGCGAAAGAATAAATTTATTTTTAATAATAAAACTCCATCGTTTTGCTTTTATGCAATTTATTATTATTATTACTGTTGTTGTTTTCATTAAGAAAGGGTTTATCTATGATGCTGAAAGTTAAACGGCCCCCCCACAAAAACAAGTTTCGTGACGTCATTTTTCTTTCTTTTCTCTGTTAGGGAGAAAAAAAAAATTAAATTTATTGTTTTAAAATATTTGACATTCGGTTGTGAAAGATCTAATATATACGCGCGCGACCTTCATATATATTTATATTAATATATATTGGAGATTTGTCTAATTAGAATATAACGACGACGGTTGCAATAAAATACTAAATAAAGCTAATGCGAAATATTTCGTTGTTGTTATTATTATTATCATTATCATTACCATTATTATTATTATTCTGGTTAGCATCATTACGTTATTCATGCCGAAAGCTAAAATGGAAAATGGAACGTAGTATATACGAAATTAGATCGCGTACTCGTTATTATTTAAGTAAATTTTTTTTTTTTTTTTTTTTTTTGCATTTTCTCGTCGTTCTAATTTTTTTGTTTTTTATGCGTTTTTCATGCGAATTTAACCGTTATTATTATTATTATTATTATTATTATTATTATTATTATTATTATTATTATTATTATTATTATTATAACTTTTTTAACAAACGTATTATTTCGAGATTTAACTTACGAATACACAAGAACGGGATAAAATTTTAAATTTAAAAAAATAAAAAAAAATAAAAAAAAATAAAAAAAAATAAAAAAAATAAAACACCTGAACGTTAGCGGGTGGGAGGGGAGGGAGAATGCGGGGAGGGGAGTATGTATATAAGTTTTTTTTAATTCTCTTTGCTTAAAAGGATTTTTTTTTTTTTTCAAATACAAAAACAACAAAGAAGAAGTATATTGTAATGTATAATTATAATTGCTTTTTTTTTTTTTTCGAGACGGGTGGTGGTTGGTCAGACTGGAGAAATGACCTTTTAAAACACAAAGTAAAAAAAAGAGAAAAAGTAAAAAGGTTTTAACTTAAAATAAAAGATAAAGGAGGAGGAGTAGGGAAGGGGAAAGGTAGGCGGAGAATGGAAAATGGGAAAAGGGCAAAAAAAAAAAGAAAAGCTTTTTCGTTAATTTCGAAAAAAAAAAAAAACTTTTTATATACACACGTATATATATATAGCTTTTCCGCCATTTTTTTTTCTTTTTTTTGAGTAAAAGTTTAAACTTGTAAAAAGCGTTAAAATAAAATAAAATAAAAAAAATTAAATTAAATGAAAAAAAAAAAAAAAAAATGGAAATAAATATACACGAGAAAAGAATATTTTTAACCCTGGATAATAATCGTCTCTCTTTCTCTCTCTCCTGGGGAGAGAGAGAGAAAATCGATTTTCGTTTCCCTCCCTCCTCCCTCTCCCCCGTTTTCCCTTAGAGAAAATTTTTGAAAGTTTTTGATTTGAAATTTTTTTATTTAAAAAAAAAATATACATATATATACATCTAACAAGAAGTTTCAGGTGACATTATTATTAATATTAATTTTCTTTTTTTTCCATTATTATTATCATTATTATTATTATTATTTTCGTATTTCAATACCGTCGATATTTATTGACAAACGTGTCGGTTTTATTTATTTAATTTTTTTTTTTTTTTCGGTTAATTTATTATTATTATTAATATTTCTCCCCGTTCGAGTTTACGTAAGTTTGATTAAATTACTACATATATATATTTTTAAAGGTTTTTACCGCGGTTTGAATAAAAATCGTCGTGGAATTAGACAAAATAGTAATTTTTAATTTATTATCACGTAACATTTGTATGTCGTTCGAAAAAAAAAGTTTTTCTCTTTGCTTCTTTTTTTCTGGCGTGTGCGTGTGTGCGTGCGCGTATTTAAAATTTTTAGTGAGGGATTAAATGTTTTATTATTATTATTATTATTATTATTGTTACGAAGAGAATTCGCAAGTTTAAATTTCCGGTTTTTTTAGAAAATCATTTATTTCCCTTTTGCTCAGCGTGAAATTTAAAAATGGAATTTCTTTTTTTTTTTTTTTAAAGTTTAATAAAAAAAAATTTTTTTTTTTTTTTGGAAAAATATAATAATAATAATAATAGTTACGGTTCACGTAAAAAAAAAAGAAGGAACTTTATATCGTAATCATCATCATAATCATTATCATTTATTTTTATTATTATTATTATTAATGTTGTTGTTGTTGTTGTCGTTACAAGGAAAACAAATAAGAATTTTTTTTTTTAAAAAAAAAAAAGCAAAAAATTCATTTCGACGTGGAAAAAAATGAAATGTTATTATTATTATTATTATGTTTTTGTAAACTTTCGAACTTTCCAATAACAACATCCTTGAAATGTTTGTTTGTTTGTTTGTTTCTATATAAAATTTTTATTTATTTCCTTTCCTGAGAAAGTTAAAAATGAGTAAGACAATCAAATTTCAAAAAAATATTGGATTTTAGAAAAAAAAAAACGAGAAAAATGGAACCTAGAAAAAATCAAGGCGAGTTTCTTTAAAAAAGAAAAGAAATAATACTAATGATGATAATGATAATAAAACGATTTAGAAAAAACAACAACAAAAACAGAGAGAGAGAGACGCCACGATAAATTATTATAGGTAACTAAAATTTAAATTAATTTAGACGGATGAATAAAAAGAAAAGATGATGATGATGAGATTGATGATGAGGTAGATGATGACGATGATGACGATGATGACGATGATGATGATGAAGGAAGTTATAAATAATGTATTTAAAATCAAAACACCGACAAAACAATTTAAAAACTTCTTCCTTGAGGTTAACAACTTTTATTATTCGTTATGCCAAATGAGACAACGTGACATCACTAATCAAATATGATAAAAACAAACTTTATCAATAAATAAAGTTTTTTTATTAAAAAAAATATTCGATTTATAATTTTTCCGTTTGTTTCATCACGTTTTATTATTATTATTATTAATATTATTTTTACGCGTTTAATGTTTTTAAACCTTTTTTTCTTGTTCTCGTTTCTTAACGACGAAGAACGGAAAAATGTTTAATTACAAAAACAAAAAAAAAACGTACTTGAAAAGTCAAATCATTTTTTGACCTTGTCAGTTAGTAAATGTATTATTCGTCTCACGCAAATATTTATTAAAAGAAAATGAAAATGAAAATGAAACGAATTGTGCAGGTACAAACACACAAAAAAGAAAAAGAAGAAAAAAAAATGGCCGAACGATCGTTTCCTTTTATTTTGTACTGTTGAATTAATGGCGAGGTTTTAATTTGATTAATCGTAAATTTTTTTTTTTAATTGAGGACGATCGTTAAAAAATTTTTTTATCGGTCAATCGATAAGGAAAAACGAGGATGTGTTCGTCACTACATTACCGAGATTTTCAGTCAATCAATCAATCAATCATTTCGGTTTTTTTTTAATCATTTTCGTTTGTCGAAAAGGGAAAAAAATTCTCTACGTCCTCCATCACGAATTTCAAAGTCGATCGATCGATCGTTCTCAATTTTTTTTATTGTATGTATTGAGGTGGGTTCGGTACCCTCGCCCCCCCCCGTTTGATTTGGGGGACTTTTGTCTCATGTCGTTGAACCTTTAAAAGAAAAGATGATGATAACTTGTTGAATTGAATTCGGATGAAATCGGTGTCGTTATAAAATGCTTGAACACATTACGCGTTTGTATTACGTTTGTTTGTTTGTTTTTATTTAACGGATGATGATGATGATGATGATGATGATCCCGTCATTTTTTATTAAACTTATAAATATTATTATGTAATTTTAAATTCCAGAATTAAAAATATGTTTTTTTTTGACATCGTCATAAAAAAAAAAAATTTCGTTTCGTCATAATTTATTTTTCGATTTAATTGTTTTCCCTCTCTCTCTCTCTCTCTCTCTCTCTCTCTCTCTCTCTCTCTCTTTCTTTCTCTCCTTATTAAATTTATTCAAAGTTTGTTTTTGTTGTGTTGTTGTTGTTTTTTTTTTACTGTCGTTAAAATGTCAGTTATTTTTAAAAACTTTATCGATCCGTTAAATTGAAATTTTTTCTTTTTTTTGTTACTTTTGATGTCGTAAAAATTAAATGAAATGAAATGAAAGAAAAGGATAGAAGGAAAACGGAAAAAAGGAAAGGAAAGAAGGAAAAAAAATGAAGAAAAAAATTAAAAGAAAACTTTTGTTGTTCTATTGTCGTTTTAATAATTATTTAAAATTACATATCCGAGCCTCGTACTAGAAAAAAAAGAGAGGGAGAGAGAGAGAGAGAGAAAGAGATAGAGTGAGTGAGAAAGGGAAAGAGGGAGAGAGAGAGAAAGAGAGAAAAAAAGAAACGTGTCAAAAGAATTTAATGGTCTAATTTAATGGAATAATCGTTTAATAAGAATAATGAGACGGAATTTACGATTTATTATTATTATTATTATATCTCGAAATTTTTTTTTTTAATGGTTATTTTTTTTTTTTTTTTTAAAAAAAAAATTCCTTGATCCTGTCCTGAATTTTGAAAAAAAAATTATTCGTGACGACAGTTTGTCATTTTTAAAAAAAAAAAAAAAAATTTCTAAACGGAGCGGGGGAGGGAGAGGGGGGTTTTAAATAATGAAATTAGGGATTGTATTGTTTTAGTAATTGTTTGGAGAACATGTCAAAGGTCATTTTTTTTTCGAATAGTTTAAAAAAAAAAAAACTTTTGGCAGTTTTAGGTCAACTCACAGGAAAAATGAGAAAACTTGATTTTGCTTTTAAAACAATTTACCGGTGACGACAAACAACAACAAACGAAGTAAAAAAATTGTTAATTAGGTACAACAACGAAAGCAGTAAATGATTTATTGTTTAATTATTAAATGGAAGAAGGAAAAAAAATGGATGATAAGGACGATGATAATGATAATGATGACGATGACGACGAACCAAAATAAGAATTTATTGATTTTTTTTGTATTTTTTATTTTTATTTTATCATCATCATCATCTTCATTATTATTATTAAATGTCAGGGGAGGATTCGATTATTATTATTATTTATTATTTATTTGAAAAATTATTTAATTTACTTTCACGAAAAATAGAATTTATTAGAAAAAAAAAGAAAACCTTGATTTTTTTTTTTTTTGCATTTTATATATATAAACGGGTAAAACCGAAAACATTTATTAAATTCAGGTGTAACGGACGAAAAGAACAAAAAAAAAGGAGGGGCAAGTGAGGGGGTGGGGGTGAAAAGGTTAATAACGCGTATGCACGAGAATAAATGTGTGTGTGTGTGTGTGTGTGTGTATGTGTGTGTGAATAAAAAACGTAATGAAAATTTATTTGAGGTTTAATTTTTTGTTAATTGTACGTCATTTTGTACAAATTACTTATCCTTTGTCATCAAAATGATGATGATGATGATGATGACGATTGTCGCCATGTTAAAAAAAAAGAAAAATTATTATTATTATTATTATTATTTTATTTCATACATCACCGTAATTTATTGCGATGGATATAAAAAAAAGAAAATTTCGTAATAAATACGTGTAAGACTTATTGCAATCGAATAACTATTATTATTATTACTATTAGTATTATTAGTATTACTATTATTATTATTATTATTATTGTTGTTGTTGTTGTTATTGTTGTTGTAATTTTTATAGCTCGAATCATTTTATTAAAAAAAAAAAAAAAAACAAATAATTTACATAAAGCGATGAATGAAAAAAAAAAAAATATGTCGAGTAAAAAAATCATCGGGTTTAAAAAGAATTAAAAGACAATGATGCTGGGAGAAAACAAACAAACAACCAAACAAACAGAAGACGACAAACAAACGATTTTGTTTAAATAATAAAATTAAAACGTGCAAACGCACACGAACGAATTTAAACTCGTTGGATTTTTTAAGATGAAAATTATGAAAATCCGCGACGACAATGTCAATCCACAGTCGGGGGGGGGGGGAGGATTCAAGGTCGATTAAACGGAAAAAATAAATTAATTAAAAAACAAAAGTTGACAAATAAATAAATAATAATAAATCGGAAACGGAAATAAATGACGTCAAGAAATATCAATCTATCTATGTGTGTGTGTGTCGTAAACGAATAAATAAATAAAAAAGAAATTAATAACTTCCGGTTTTCGATTGGGTGAATCGGAAAATTTTAAAAAATAAAATTTTATTACGTTTAATAGTTATAAATAAATAAATAAATTTCATTTAAGGATTCGAAACGTGGGATTTAATAAGAATTTATTATTATAAAAATTCTTTTCACGTAATAAAGGATTCGGAGACCAAAAAATTCTTTCTGGAAAATTCTTGAAAATCCATCCATCCTCCCCCCCAAAAAAAAAAAAAAGAAGGGACTTGAGATTGTAGAGGAGTGAAAATTTCGCGCCATTTTGTTCCCTTTTGAACAAACGGAGGAAAAAAGTTTTCCATTTAAAAATAATGATAATAAGGTTACAAATATGGTGATAATTTAATAATCACATTTCGATGTTTAGTCACCGGAGGTTTTTTTAAATAGCAGACGGAATATTAAAATTCTCATACATCCTGTTTAGCGGTTTTTATTATTATTATTATTATTATTATTAGCCTAATGCGGTAATTTTTTTTTTGTTATTATTATTATTACGGTAATAATATTCGATGGATGGGAGTAAGTAAGTAGTAGGTAATCGTCAAAACTACATAACCCAAACAGGTTAGTTTGGTGTTGTTGTTGTTGTGGTTGTTGTTTGTTGTTATTTTTTTTTTTTCGGTTGTTGTGTTCATAATCGGAAATTCCGATTGTGAAATTTTCACCATCGTCGTCATCATTATCATTATTGTCGTGGGCATCGATGTAATTTTAAGGCGAACTCCCTTTTTTTTTTCTTCTTTATGTTTTTTTACATATATTTTGCATATCCTTCGATATTTTTCTATTTATTATTATTATTATTATTATTATTATTATTATTATTATATAATTTTTTTATTTTTATACGTAGTTGACGAGAGAGAAAGAGAGAGAGAGAAAACCAATCAACCGAGAGATTGTGTCCTCGAAAGCCTTGAAATAATTTTTAAACTGGTATTTATTTATGGATTATGTATTATATATATAATACTACGACGTACATTTTTTTTTATCGGTTAATAAAGTGTAAATAGTTTTATTAAAATAAAATTACTTTATTAACTTTAATAATAATAATAATAAAACGTTTATTACGGTTGGTACCCGTGGGTTGGGTGTTGTACCGAAATTTTCTTTTTTTTTCGTTAGGGAAAGAAAATTTTACACGTATCGGGATATTCGCGTGATAATTATAAAACCCGCAAAAGATTAATTATTATTATTATTATTATTACCACTCTTAGAAAAAATATGAAATTTTGTTTTTTTGGGAGGGCGGGGCCGGGTAGAAATGAGGGGAGGAGGGAACACGAATAAATTTATCGAGAGTGCCGCTGAAATTTCCTTTTCGGGTGCCTGCCTTTTTTTATTATTATTATTTTATTAAATCCACCCTGTTGAATTTAATGAGGGGGGATAGAAAGAGAAAGAGAGATAGAGAGAGTGAGAGTATATTCAGAAATTTAAATTTCTAATAAATGTTATTTTCTGTGGAGAAAAAAAAAAAGATTTATTAATATTATATAAGCGTTTATTGTTGGTTTTTTAAACAATAAATAAAACTTACCATCAATGTTAATGAATGATTGTGAATGTTTATTTTTTTTGGGGAGACCATGGTTAAAAATGATGAGGTTTGTTATATTCTTGTTTATTCGTAATAAAAAATTAAAAACCGCAGAAGGTTGTTGTTGTTGTTGTTTGAGGGCAAAAATGAGATGGGGAGGGAAAAAAATTGTTTCGTTTATTTTGCAACGGATCAGGGCGGGGAGGGGGGGGTTTGAACACCAAAGCATTAATTTTATTTTTTACATTTAAACGTTAAATAAATAAAATTTAATACTTTTAAATTCACATCCATCGGTTTTTTTTTTTTTTTTAATAAATATTTTCGAAAACATTCGACACCATTTTAAAATAATTTATTTTATTATATAATCCCCCACTCTTTTGATAGCAATAAACTTTTTCGGAGGACATAACTTGTTTCAAGTTAATTATTAATAATCCGGATTTGAAAATGTCCGCCGTAAACATACCTTGATATTTGTGTATGAAAACACGAACGTCCGTCGCCGTCCGTCATTTTAATAAATAAATAAACGATATATCGAAAATTCCCTTTTCCGTCGATTCGATTCAATTCGATTTCGATTTATATTAGAATCCTTTAAATTAAATTTAATAATAAATAGTAAGGTATATGATGATGATGGTGGTGGTGATCATTGGAAAATTTATCATTATTACTATTTTTTTTTCGGAGTGGGTTAAGAGGGGGAGGGAGGGGAGGGGAAGGGAATTATTAAAATCGAAAAACCCCTCGATCGACGACACAAACACGCATATAAAATATCAACCGCGTAAATATTTTATAAACTAAATAATTGATTGCCTTGAATTTAATTAATGGCCGACGAATGCAGGGCGTATTTCATAATTTCTTTCTTTTTTTTTAAAAATATTTTTTTTAACGTGTGCATATGTAAAACTTTAAACGTACGCGCACAGACAAACGTTTGTTGCCTTATGTTTAAAAAAAAATAAAAAGAAAAATTTTAAAACTCACCATTTTGAATGAAATGTAGTATATCGACCGACCGAAAGAAATAATGAAAGTAAAAAAGAAAAGAAAGAAAAACTCGATGGTATATTTTCGTGAAAAATATTCATTTGAAAATTCATCCCCCCCTCTCTCCCTCTTTTCTCTCTCTCTCTCTCTTTTATATTAAATAGTTTGCGTGGGTTTTTTTTTTTATTTCCACGTAATGGAAAAAAAAGTGTGTTAAACGTGGTTTTCCTGTTGTTGTTGTTGTTTTGTTTTGTTTTTTTTATATTTAATTTTAAATTAATTAATTAATTAATTAAAAGACACTAAAAAAAGAAAAAAAGTTTACGAATTGAATTAATGGAACTCCATGAATTTTTTTTTGCGATTCTTCTGCTTTTCTTTTTCCTTTTTTTTGGGGGGTTGTTGTTTTTTCGATTCTGTTGATAATAATAACGTTTTTTTCTAATTTTTCCACGCGTGATTTTTTTTTAATGCGATATCAATTGTCGGAGATGTTGTGGGGGGGGAACGTTTGAACGTAACAATATCAAAAAAAGTTTAAAATTTTACACGCGGATTCAACGTGAAACTCTTCTTCACGGATTTATCAATAAAATAAATTAACATAATAATTATTATAAAAAAGATTTAAATAAAAATTAGTCGTTATCAAGGCGTAAAAAGATTAAAAAATAATAATAATAATAATAAAATTTTTATTTTTATTCCTGTTTTAATTTACGCCTTTGCACTGCTCCACCATTTAATTATTATTATTATTATTATTATTAAAGATCTCTTCTTCTCTTTTCCGGAAAAATTTGTTGTAAAGTTTTTTGAAAAGTAAAATGCCTTTCGATAAAAATTTTCGATTATAATCGTCGTCCTTTTTAATTTCAAATTTCCGAGTTGGTTAAGGGATTCGAGGCAAAAAGGTTATCGTTTGTCGGAAAAGTTCAAGTGCCGAAGGGAGGGGGGATGGAAAAAGGTTTGATTCGAAAAAAGAAAAGGTTTTTCTCACTTTCGGTGGTAATTTGATTATTATTATTATTATTTATTTCTCATTACCTGTCGAAATCAAACGAACCGTTAAAAATTCTTTTAAAAGTTTTTCGTGTACATGATGCAGTACAAATATGGCGTCCGAGTACGACGACCGTGGAAGATGAAGGTTTATCGAATGGGTGGAAAATAAAAAAATTTTTAAGGTTGAAAGTAGTCAAAGCATAACACCTCGAATAAAATTGTTAATTGTGTTTTGTTGTTTGTTATTAAAACCGTAATTTAAAAGCTGTAAAAGAAGTAATGATGATGATGATGATGATAAAAAAAAGGAAAAATTTCCTTTTGCCATCAATTAAAATTTTCCATTGGTTAAAAACAAAAAATTTATTTTTATTTATTTATTTTTTTTTTTTTTGCCTTCACGGATTCGTGGTTTTGTTGTTTCCTGTTTCGATATATGTAAAAACTAGGTACGCGTTCAATGTATTTTCAACGAAAAGGCCCTTTTTTCCACCGAAATCCTAAAAAAGGAAATTTCCCTCGAATTCCGGGTTGAATAATTTTATTGTTTGTTTGTTTGTTGTTAATAATTAGTTATAAGTGTTTATTTTTGTTATTGCCGTCATTGTTATTATTATTATTATCTCCTCGCATTTTTTTTCCAATTTGATTTTTGTTTTTATTTATGCTCGAATGATAAAAACGTTAGAAAGAAAGAAAAGATACGAAATTGCGGCAATCTCTCTCTCTCTCTTTCTCTCAGACTGGGATCTTATAGACCGTGGAATAAAAAATTATTATTATTGTTCTTGTTTACGGTTCGGAAAATTTATTAATATTATTATTATTATTAATGTTTTTCTTTAAAAAAAAAATGTAAGTAAACGCCCCCCACGTCAATGTTCTTCTAATAGGACGCTAATGGTTGTGGCGGATTCGTCATTTGTTAAACGTTTAGTTTGAGCTCCCCAATTTTTTATGATTGACTCCCGGAAAAAAAGAAAACAAAAATAAAAAAAAATTTTCGCATTATTCGAAAAAAAGGACAAAAAGGAAAAAAGGAAAAGTTTGTTGTTGTTGTTAAGCTTTTCCGTAACAAAAAAAAGAACTATTAAAAAACTATTAATTTTTTTTATATAAATTAACTTTTAATTTGTTTGTAATTTGTTTGTAATCGGTTAAGAAAAGTGTTATCCTCGTCATTTTTCTTTTTTTTTTCCCGGGGAGGGGGGGCCGAGAAGGTGGAAAGTGGGAGGAGTAGAATTTTTACTCGAAAAAAAAAAATAATCTAAGCTGTAAAAAATGCTGTGAAAATTTTGAAAGATTTTTTTTTTTTTTTTTAACCATTTAAAATACAAACGGAATAAAAATGGGGAGAAGAGGGGGGGGGGGTCGAAAGGTGATGGCGGCAGCAGCGACGGCGGTAATTCTGACGAATGTATAAAAAAAAAAAATTTCTTTTAAATCGTTCCGATAAATATACTTTGGAAAAAAAAAGAAAAACCTGAGATAATAATTCGAATCCTTTAGAATGGAAAGGAAATGGAAAATACTTTCTTTCGTAATGATTTCGTGGGGGGAGGAGGAGGGAGAGGAGAGAGAAAAGGAAAAGAATGAATAAGCAATTTATTTTTTCACGCGAAATGAAAAATTTGTCACACACACAAAAATCATTATTATTATTTATAATTTAAACGTGGTAACTATTACTACTACTTCCGTCGTCGTCA
>NW_002987822.1:562125-563364 GCF_000006295.1 Pediculus humanus corporis
AAAGATGATCCCAACATCCAGGAAATGACCGTCGAAACGGACAGGGGTACGCTATTAGTCGCCGTGCAAGGGAATCGATCAAAACCTGCCATTTTAACTTATCACGACCTCGGACTCAACTGTAAGTTTTTGCTTTTTTTTTTTTTTTATTTATGAAATTTTGTTCCATCGGGAACGTGTCCTGTCCTGTCCACGTTCCCTCGGGATGTTTTTCGACTTTTCCTCTTTCTTAAATTTTAAAATCAACAAAATTTCGTACAATTTGAGAATTATTATTTAAAAAATCGCGTTCGCGAATCGATATTTTCACAAAATGTTTTTCCCTTTACGATTTTCCATTATTGTTATTATTATTATTATTATTATTATTATTATTATTATTATTATTATTATTATTCCTATTATTATTGTTGTTGTCGTTGTTGTTGCAAATATTGGAATGGAATCGGTTGAGTAATTTTATTTAACGTTTGGAAAAAATCGATCGATTTTTCTTTTTTTTTTTTTTTCTTACGTGGTTCGTTTGTGTTGTTGCCGCTTGCTTGCATTACGGGTCAAAAAGGTCGACCTTTTCCCACCTATACCCCTCCCCTCCCCCCGTGGCAATTACCTAAAAGAAAAAAAAAGAAAAAAAAAATTAAAAAATTCTTATCAAATTTATTTATAAATTTTTATTTTTTTTGTTGCAAGGAATGGAAAATTTTAAAAATGAAAAGCAATAGAATTTGAAAATTTATTATTTTAATTTTATTTTAAAATTACAAGAAAAAAAAAATTATCATCATTAATATTATTATTATTATTGTAAACCGTTAAAATTTCCTGAGGGAATTTTTTTTTTTTTTTTCGTTTTTCACAACGAGAAATTGTAAAAAAAAAAAAAGTAGAAAAAGTTCATTTAAAAATGTTTTTCAATTATTTTTTTCGATTTTTTTTATTATTATTATCATCATCATCATTATTATCACCAATAGTAGTAGTAGTGGTGGTGGTGGTGGTGGTGTTAGTGGTAGTAGTAGTAGTAGTAGTTGTTTTTTTTTTTTCCTCTTTCTACGTGGAAATTTATGAGCAGACAATAAATTTTATTTGGATCTTTATTGTTTGTTTCTGTTGTTGTTGTTGTTTTTCTTCTTGTTCTTTTTTTTTTGTAACAAAGATTTTTTTATTTTTATTTTACGTTGTTTCTAATAATAATAATAATAATAATAATAATAATAATAATAATAATAATGTTTTTTA
>NW_002987822.1:564873-568430 GCF_000006295.1 Pediculus humanus corporis
TAAAAATCAAAATGGTAGAAAATTAAAAAAAGTTTTTTTTTTTTTTTTTTTTTTTTTTTTTTTGTTCAGACAAATTAACACTTAATTAACAAAAAAGATGGGGGGGAAGGTAAATGACCCAAAAAATATAATAAAAAAGATTTGCTAAGTAATTTATGAAAGGGGGGGAAAAAATAAAAAAAAAATTTTTTCTGACAAAAGCAGAAGTTTTTTTTCCCCCCGACGCCCCCCCCCTCTCCCCTCCACTCCCTACTCTTTTCCCGCCGTTTTGTACGTTTGTAACAAAATGAAAATTTAAAGCTGAATTTTTTTTGGGGGGGATTTCAGTTATCTTTATCCAACGATGGATGAATTAGCCGAACAACTTTTATTCGTTCTCGGATATTTTGGACTACACAAAGTCATCGGATTCGGAGTCGGAGCCGGAGCTAACATACTAGCAAGATTTTCACTTCACCATCCGGAAAAAGTAGAAGCTTTATGTCTCATAAATTGCGTTTCCACGACCGCGGGTTGGATAGAATGGGGATACCAAAAAATAAACACGAGATATTTAAGATACAAGGGCATGACACAGGGTGTGCTAGACTATTTGATGTGGCATCATTTTGGACGAGTAAATAAATAAATAAAAATTTTTTCTAATGCAGTCGCGCACGTGGAAGAAGAAAACAATAATAATAATGATTGTGTAAACAAATGTTTTCAGGGAACCGAAGAAAGGAACCACGATTTAATACAAGTCTATAAGGAATATTTTGAAAACCACGTAAATCCAGTTAATCTCGCTTTATTCATAGATTCATATATACGACGATCGGATTTGAACATAACGAGAGAATCCGCGGAAAATGTTAAAAGAAAAGACATGAGTCCGACATTGTCGATGGCAGTCATGAACATTACGGGTTCTCTCAGTCCTCACGTTGATGACACCGTAACATTAAACGGTCGGTTGAATCCTACCAATTCGTCATGGATGAAGGTATGTACCTGAAACATATATGCATATACATAAAATTATTTTTAAAATGATAAAATTTTCTTTCTATTTCGTTATTTAGATTTCTGATTGTGGTATGGTTTTGGAGGAGCAACCGGGAAAAGTAAGCGAAGCCTTCCGTTTATTTTTACAAGGCCAAGGATACGGTAAGTTTTTTTTTTAAAAAAATTTTTTTTTTTTTTTTACAAACAAGTAAAGGTAGAAAGTAGTTAACGTTATGATAAAAAAAAAACGGGAGTGCAAAGAATTTCTTTTACCACACAAAAAAAGGAAATACGTCGGCGGAAATTACGTCATAACTTTTAAATTTGATTCGCCATTTTAAAAAAATTGACTCCCGTTCTTTTACCGTAACGTACTTTTTTTTTTTCTAACTACCTCACTTGTATTTTTTTTTTCTTCTTATTGCCATTATCATTTGAAAATGATGATGATAATAATAATAATAATAACAATGTAAAAAAATATTTTTTTTAAAATTTTAAATTGAAAAAAAAAAAAAAAATGTATTTGAGGCATACGTAAATCATATCGCAAATTTATTTTCATTGTTAACGAGGAAAGAAAGATTGCGGTACGTATTTTATGTTTCAGTTAATTATTATTATTAAACCCCCCCGTTAAATTTTTTTTTTTTTTTTTTTTGGTGGAAAGTGTGAAATTTTCACAAATTTCGGCAGACGAAACGATTTTCCCATTTTTCCTTTTCTTTAATTTTATTTATTGGTGAGGGAAAAAAAAACGGTTTTGCCGGTTGTGTAAAGTTCACACTTTCCATATATATATATTTCATTGACAGAAATTCACGTTTGATTTATATTAGGGTAGCCATTTTTTCTTTTTTTTTTTTTTTTTTTTTTTCTGTTAATTTTTTTTTTGTTTCATACGCTGAAGTGATGATGTGCCATTTTTAGGTATTAAAAACATAAAGAGGGAGGGGGAAAACGAGTAAATGATCAAAGTTTTTTTTTTTTTTTTTTTGGATTTTATATGTTGTTGTGCTTTATGTGATTTGCACGCCTCTGAAAAGAAAACAAAAATCGAAAAAAACGGTTTAATTTTTTTTTTTTTTTTTTTGATTGATTGAAATTCTATGCACTCCTGCTTATGTTCAGGTTCAGGCTCGAGTCTTTTTACAAAAAAAAAAAACCGAAGGGAAAGAATAACAAATAAAATATAAACACACACAAACGTGCGTGCGTGTGCGTGCGGATGAAAGATTTACACGTGTGTGTGTGTGAGAGAGGGGAGGTTTTTAAATATTGTGAAAACGTTTTATTTATTTATTTATTTATTTATTTATTTTTGTTATTTTATGTATTGTGCAGACGACTTTATTAGAGCTTAGCTAAAAAAAAAATCCAAAAAAAAATTATTATTATTAGTTTACCGGATGATGATCTATTAATAAAATCAGTTTTTATTTATTTATTGTAGGCTGAGTTCATTTCATTTTATATTTTTGTCATCATTTACATAAATTTTTATTTATTTATTTATTTATTTTAAACAAAAATAGTTAAGTGAATTTTTTTTTTTTTTTTTTTTGTTTGTTTCAGTCTTGCAATTACTGCAAAAGAATCCTCTCCCCACGTGATTGATATAAAAATAATTTTTTTTTGAACTCCCTGAAATTCTTCTTATGCTTATGGCGTTAACAAGAATGATGAACTCAGCCCAACTTAAAGAAAATTTATTTATTAATATATTTAAATACAATGGAAAGCGCTAATGATGATAATAATAATTATTATAACGTTTTTTATTTTTTTAATTTTTTGAAAAGAAAGAAAAAAAAATTCCGATAAAATTGTAATTATTGATTTAATTATTATTCGTGTCGTTTTAAAATAGTTTTAAAAAAAAACTTTTACGAATTAAATATTAATAATAATAATTATTAATCTTATTTATTAATTAATAATTAGAAAATAAAAATTTTTTGTTTTTTTATTCGTTTTGTTTTTCTTAATTAATTAACGTGATAAATTTTTTAGCGCTTTTTTATCAGTACAAATAGTCAGTAGTTTTTTTTTTTTTTTCTTCGTATATTATCATTATCATTATCATTATTAACAGTAGTAGAGAGAATGATCAGAATACGTTTTATATTAATTTATTATTATTATTATTATTATTATTATTATTATTAAGGGAAAAAAACGTATTCGAAAATTCTCGTACGAATTTTATAGTTTAATAAAAACTAAAGCGAGAAACTAATAATTCCCTGCTTTATTTTTGATTGATTAATCAATTAATACAATATTTAATTTTTTTTTTTTTTTCTTTTTTGTTTTTTTTTTTTTTTTATTACTTTGGTAGCACTGAAGCTAGCACGGAGCGTGTCGACATCCACATCAGCAGAAGGTAAATACAGTAATTAGTGACCTGAAAAAGTAAAAGTTCTGCAATCATCATAATAACGTAAGTTACGCTTAAAAAACAAAACAAAAAAAAATGCACTTCCTTTATAGTTTTTTTTTTTTTTGACAATAATTTCCGGTCATGGTTATTTCATCAGAGATCAATAATTTATTCTATTAATTATCGA
>NW_002987822.1:568450-574593 GCF_000006295.1 Pediculus humanus corporis
TTGATTGATTGATTGATTTAATCACGTGATTGTTTCTTTAAAAAAGTAGTTGAGATGAATTTTTGTAGGGTATGATGATGATAATGAGGAATTTTTTTTTTTTTTCTTTTTTTTCTCCAAGCACAATTTGTTGGTCGGTCAATAATAGTAATAATAATAATAATAGTAATAATGATAATAATAATAATAGTAATAATGATAATAATAATAATAATAATAATAGTTTTTTCTTTCAAATCTCTCTCGTAGTTTTTTTTTTATGTATATTAATATGCAATAGTTGTCGTGAGTAATTTATTTTGTAGTAATTTTTGTTTTTTTTTTAAACTGTTGTAGTGAAAAATATGGTGAAAAATCACTTTGTCATTTTGTAGTGTTATTGTTGCTGTTGTTGTTGTGGTTGTCGTTGTTGTCGTTGTCGTTTTTTAAAAATTGTAGGAAAGGATTACGAATGTTGCATGCGGTAACAAAAGATCCATTTAAAATTTTCTTTCTTTTTTTTTTAAATGTTTAAATTTTTTGTACTTTTACTTATTATATAGTAGTGATAACTGATGACGTATGAGTCGTTGTGAATGTTATTATTATTATTATTATTATTATTATTATTATTATTATTTTTCTTAAATATGTTCGCGGAACAAAGTCGACGGAAAATTTTTTAATTTTTTTTAAAAGAAAAAAAATTATATCTTTCACTTCACGCTTGTTGTCCTAGTTTTCTTTTTGTTTTCTTTTTTTTTTTTTTTTTTTGCAAACTTTTCCTTTTTTTTTTCTTAAATGCGATATCGTATGACGGGTTAAAAAAAAAAAAATTAATTAATGGAGGTCACAATCGTCGGTTTTTTTTGAAATTTTCACCGAGCATTTATTTATTTATCAATTTCGCACATTTTACAAAAAAAAAAAAAATATTTAAATGTTTTTTCCCCTTCCCCTTCCCTATTTCACAAAAAACCTAAGTCGGTGTTATTTAAATGTTATTGCTTGGATTTGTACATTGAATTAAAAAAAAAAAAAATTTTCTTTGTTCTCGATCGGTTCTTTCGTTCATTTCCGGTAAGTTTTTCTTTTAAACAAAAATAAAAAAAACTTTTAATAAGATCCTAATGTTTAAAAAAAACGATTTAAATAATGTATTCGCCCCTATTTATTTTTAATTATTATTATTTTTTTTTGTTTAATTTCAGCGATACCTCGATCAATGGGGAATCCTAAAATCCAGAGGATGGTTCGAGAAAGATCTGTAGACGTCTTAGACTCCAGATGTAAAACATATAAATCAATTAAGAACGTAATTCATATCACCGAAAATCCATTACCCGACACGATTGCTTGTTAATTTTTTTTTTCGTTATTTCATTTTGTTCCTTTTTTTTTCTTATTACACGTTATTATTTTTAAAAAAAAACAAGGAGGAGGGGAAAACAAAAAAAAAAAAAAAAAAAACTAATCAAACTTGTGTACAGCTTCGTTGCCTTATTTAAATTATTATACCTAAAACCAGGTACACGTTTTGTATGTGTATATGTATATATACATATATATTCTTTCTCTCTCTTTCTCTCTAACTCTTTCTATCTCTATCTTCTTTATCATAAAAGCTATTTATGCTGTTTATTATTTTTCGCCTTAAAAAAAAAAAATTGAAACAAAAGCTAAATTTTTCTTTTTTCCTTTTTTATTAAATATTGTAGTAAAAAGAAAAGAAAACGCGAATGTTTATTATTAAACGGATTAAGTAAAATTTTATTATAATTGGACGTTATTCTATGGGTTGTGAATTTAAAATTTTAAATTTTTAAAATAAATTATAATAAATAAATAAATATTTATATTTTTTTGTTTTTGTAAGGATAAATAATTAAAATTTAAATTTTTTAACGAATCAATATATATATATATATTTATATTTATTTTATCGGAATGCTGATTTGACTAATTTTAACGTTGTAAATTTAAACGAAAAAAAAAAAAAAAGAACCTGAATTGTTTTACGTAGTAGCGAGCGTTAGTAGCAGTAGTGTCGTTTTTATTTTATTTTTCATTTCGAATGCGAAAACCGTTATTTTTAAAAAGCAAGCAAACGTAGAAAGGTTTTGGATTTCGGGTTATGATTATAATAATAATTATTATTAATTTATTTTTTATGTAAATGAAATAATTAATTAAGTTGTGAAAAATTGTTTTATAAAAAAAAAAAAAAAGTTACGTTAATTATTATTTGTTCTGTTTTGTTTTTATGTTATTATTGCTAATTTATTATTATAGGTGTCTTAAACAAAAAAAAAAAAATGAAAGAAAGAAATAATTGAAAATATTTTATGTATATGTTTAATAATTCGGTAAGTGAAAATTTATTAATATCTAATAATAATAATAATAATAATAATAATGGTATTATTTGGTTTTTATATATATATATAAAATTTGAATTTGTTGTTTGGTTTACTTGGTAAATTTGTGACAGTAAAAAGAAAATTTTTTTTCTCATTTTAAATTATTGTGACTTTTGAATAAGAAAATAAAAACCGCCTAAAATTATTAAATTAATAGAAAAGAAAGGAAAATCATGAGGAAAAATAAAATAATAATAATAATAATAATGGTGATCATAATGATTTAATTATTTAGCAAGCTAGCTTTATAATATTTAGTCAAAAAGTTACACACACAATAAAGAAAAGCTTCTTAATAAAAAATATTTTTTAAAAAAAATCATAAAAAAGGAAAAAATAACAAAAAAATAATATTTTTTGATTAATTATGGTGACACATTAAGTACTATGATTATAATTTTTTACCACCATTTTTAATTTTTTTTTTTTTCTCTTAAAAAACTGTTATAAATCAATTGATTTGGATGATGGCCTTTTGTTTTACAAACAATCATTTTGTTTTTTTTTTTTTTTTTCAACACATTCAATTTGTTTTGTTTATTCATTTTATATTATTATTTAACAGACATTTATTTTAGTATTAAGAGTAGTAGTAGTAGTAGTAGTGGTAGTAGTCTTTCACGTTTAAAAAGGATAAAATTATAACGGTTATTAATAATAATAATTTTAAAAAAAAGTGCATTGCCAACAACAGAAAAAAATTTAATTTATTTTATTTTGTGTTTGTTTGTTTGTTTATTTCTACTTACTTCTTTTTTATAATTTCTAAGGTAAAATCATACCCATTATTATTATTATTATTTTAAAAGGTTAATTAATTAATTAATAATTAGTGCTTGATGTGTTTTAAAAAAAAATTACATTAATTGTCTACATACACACACACACACACATATATTTTGTTTGTTTGTTTGTTGTAAATTTATTATTATTATCATTATTATTATTATTGTTTTTTCTGATAGCTATTGCTTTATTAAAAATCAGTATAAGAAAAAAAAAATATATATATATAAATAAATATAAGAGGAAAAAAAAAAAAAAAGTTATTTATATGCAAAACGTTTGCTCATTGCTATTCATTACTGTGTGATGATGATGATGATGATGATGATTTTTTTCTTTTCTTTTCTTTTCATTAAAATTAGTTTTATTAGATGATTAGTAAGTGGTTGAATGTAGTCAATCGATGATAGTAATTATTAATAATAATACTATTTATTTATTTATTTAAATTTTTTTTTTGGGGGGGGGGAAAAGAAAAAGAACATAATAATGATTTAACATTAATACTTTTAGATTATACTATTTTTTTTTATTTGATTAGTTCCCCCCTCCCCCAATATAAATAAACACACAAACACACAGTAATGTTTTATAATAATAATAATGATAAAATTAATTTAATCAAAAAAAAATTGGATAGAAATAATAAAAAAAAAAAATTTTTTAGATGTTAAAAAAAAAGCAAAACGTTATCATACTATTATTATTATTATTATTACTATTATTATTATTATTATTATTATTATTATTATTATTATTAATTGTTTTTCAAATGATTTTTTTTTTTTTTAAATAAAAATGGCGGTCTTTTTTTTTTCTTAGTGTTTTTAGTGTTTTTATTTATTATATATATATATGGGGCAAAGTAATAATTTTCTTCTTATTCTTCTTCTTTTTCTTATTATTATTATTATTATCATTATTATTATTATTAGAAATTTTTAATGTTTGCTTATATATATAAATGATTATTCAAATGGAAAATTTTTAATTTTTTTTTTTTGCCCCATAATTTTTTATTTTTTTTTAAAGTAAAATTCTAGTCAATAAATTGATTTTATTTAATTCAAAATAATAATAATAATTAAAAAAATGTAAAAATTATTATTATTATTATTATTATTATTATTATTATTACTATTATTATTATTATTATTATTATTATTATTATTATTATTATTATTATTATTATTATTATTATTCGTTATTCATTTCGTAATAAAATTAATTTTTATAGAGTTATAATTTATTATTATTATTATTATTATGAAACTGCATTATTTGTTTTTGCTATGATTATTATAATTATTATTATTATTACTTATTTATTTATTTTTAATAAATTTTATTTTAAATAATTAAATGATTTACATACATATATATAAATTAGTGTTAGAAAAACGTTTTTTTTTCTTTTATCGCTTACACACGTATAAAGTGATGTAGAGTACCTTGATTCTTGTATAAAATAATAATAATAATATTTTATAGTTAATTTAGGTCAAAGATGGTGGCCTCCGTAGAAAAGAAATTTGTTTTGATTTTTCAAATCGAGTTGAGGTCATTTTTAAAGGCACACACACACACACAATTGATTTATTATTGTTAATTATTTATAATTTAGGTTTAGTTAGGTTTTTTCTTTCTTTTGACCTTGATAAACAAAAAAAAAATTTTTTTTTCATTTATTTATTTATTTTAGGCATTTAAATAAAATAAATTTTTTTTTTGAATGAAAAGAGGTAAATTTCGTGGCAGGAGCAAAAAATTGATCACGTGTGGTCGCGTGATGCGCGCGCGCGCGCGAGCGGGAAAAAAAGAAAATAAAATGATGATAATAATAATTTATAATTTTAAACAACTCGTTATATATTACTCAAACTAAAATTCAAAAAAAAAAAAAAAATTTTTTTTTTTTAATTTCAACTATCGAACAAAACGACAATAATAATAATAATAAAAAAATAAAAAAAAAAATTATCAATGCCAATCGAATATTAAATTCGTTATTATTATTATTATTATTATTATTATTATTATTATTATTATTATTATTTTTTACTTCTTCTTCTTCTTCTAAAAAAAATGATCGTGAGATAAGATTATTATATCGGTATTAATTCTTCTTTAATTGTGACTTCTTCCGCGGATTTTCCGCTAACGTTTTCCTTTTCTTCTCCTCCTCCCCCACCTCCACCAACAACACCACCACCACCTCCTCCTCCTCCTTCTTCGGACGAATTAACTTCTCCGTTTTCTTTTTTCTCGTTTGATTTAAATCTATCGAATCGACCACCTACGTCGAGAGAGAGAAAGAGAGAGAGAGAGAGAGTTAAAAATTAATTAAAATTTTAATGACCCATGACTCAAATCAAGTTCTCCCCTTCCCTCACCTACCCCCCACCCCTACACTCACCTTCTTCTTCGTCCTCGTCATCCGATTTCGTCTCGGGTTCGACTTGACTCAATAAATCCGAAACGTCTGCCCATAGTTTGTCTTCGTCTTCGCCGCCATCTTCGTGATTTTCATTTTCTTTCGCGTTTTCCTCCGTTTTGTTGACTTGTTCTTTTTCCCCTTCCGGTTTCACAGGCTCCGCCTTGGCTTTTTTACCCTGAATCTTTTCCAAGAGTTTGTCGTCTCCGAATTTAAAATAACAATCGAAATGACTGTTGCTCCTGCAATGAACTCTCAGAGCTCTTTCTTCGTCCGACGATTGCGGCAAATACGTTCGGCAAACTTCGCAATAAAGCGCTTCGACCTTACGAATGAATTCAACTCCGAGATTCGATTCCTCGTCTGATTTTTTTTCCTTTTTCTCTTCGTCGTCTGTTTTGTCTTCCTTTGACTCTTCCGCTTCTGGAATCGCGAAAAAAGAAATTTTTTTTTTTTTTTCACATTTAAAAAACGCGCGCAAAAGGAAATGGAATCGAATCAATTTTCTAACCGTCTCCGCTTCC
>NW_002987822.1:574986-586972 GCF_000006295.1 Pediculus humanus corporis
AAAAAGCAAAAAGTCGATTTCGTCGACATGTTCGTGACGTCTTCCTCGTCTACTTTTTTCTGTTTGGCTCTTTGAGCGATTCTCATGTTCGCAAGCGTTTGCTTCAATTGCTGACTCCTCTCTCTCATTGCTTTTATGTGAGTGGAATGACTTATGTGTTGAGTGTATTGTTTGAAAGTGACGCATTTCATAGAGCATTGCGGACATTGAAGTTTCATGAAAGGCCTCCTGAAAAAATCCGATCTCTCTTCCGATTTCTTCTGCTTATCCTAAACAAAGACAAAAAAAATTTCTTTTTTTTAACTGTCATGGATTCAAATAACGGTCGAAGAAAAAAAAAAAGAAAATTTTTTTTACTTTTTCCTTGTATTCGCTGCTTTCGCCATCGCAATTATCCGAATCCTTTTTCCCTTTCGATTTTTTCTCATCAGACTTTTCGTAAGATTCGTCGTGCTTGAAAACCGGAAAAGAAAAAAAAATTAATAAGTGCGTGCGTGCGTGCGGGTGTTTGTGCGTGTACGCATTATATAAAACCAACTTCGCTTTGTTTTTTATCAGTCTGTTCTCCATCTTCTACGGTTCCCGCGTTCGCGCTGTCGCTGTTTGACGTGTTTGCCGCCGTCGATGACGACGTACCTGAAGCACTCGTTGTTTTCTCATCTCTTTTTTTCTCTTCCGAAACTTTTGCTTTCGTCCTATCGCGAAACCTATATTTTCATTGTCATTGGAAAAATGTAAAAAAAAAAAAAAAAAAAAAAAATCAATTATTAATAACGTCGAAAAAAAAAAAAAAAAAACAAAAATTAAGGTACGAGAAAAAATTGTTTATATAAAAAAAAAAAATTTATTTATTATTCGCATTCCCCACTTTTAAACCCTTTCGATTAAAAGAATTTTTTTTTTATTTCCTTTTCCTTTTTTTCATCATCATCGTCATCATCATCATCATCATCATCCTTTCAAAATCATGCCAACAAAAAAAAAAACTTTTGATACTTCTTTATTGGCTGGGCACAATTTTTTCCAAAATTAATTAAACCCTTCAAATAATTCAAACACATCCGTTTACCAAATTATTTATTTATTTATTTTAAATTTCTTATTTCGTCGCCATTTTTATTTATTTACATAACCACGTCACATATTTTAAAATTTCAAATAAATTCTTCTTAAAAAGATTGTCAACGCAATCTTTATTACAATTTCGTATGTAATTCGTCAGAATTTTTTTTTTTTTTTTTAAGGGATTAATTATTACCCCCCGACTTATTTTTCAAATTATCCTTTTATTATTTAAATGCGTGTGTGTGTGTGTGCGTCTTTATTTATTTATATTCTATAATCATAAATATCCATTATAAATGCTCTCTCTCTCTCTATCTATCTCTCTCTTTCTTTATAATAATAATAATAATAATAATAATTTGATCCAATTTTTAAAACAACACAGTTGATTCTTATTATATTCTTGATTTTTCTTGATTTTTAAATCTCGTTTGTGTTATTATTATTATTGTTTTGTTTATTAACAATGACCTCTCACGGTGAAATTCGTTATTATTGAAAGCATATATGTAAGGTAGCAGGATGATAAAGCTACATATAAAAACATTACCTGATACTTTTTTTTTTTTTTTTTTTTTTTTCTTAATAATTTTTACTTTGTTTTTCTTGCTATTTTTTTTTTTTTTAACAGAATTCATACCTCCTCAATCTCAGCATTTTTCTCCTGATAGCAATCAATTCAGAAGCACTTTTGCTGCTGGAAAAAACAGGTCGTTTCCTTGCAAGAAAACTCTCTCCGCCACGCCTTAATATTGCTCGTCCGCGGGTGTATCGTCCTCTAAATGACCGTAGTTTAGACACAGGTACAGAGGACCGTGATATTTCTTTCCGGCCTCTGTACTCCTCTTTTGATTTGAAATCGGACATACGTGGCTTCTTGAAAACTCCACGGTTTTCGCTATAGCTTCGCGATTCTGAATACGAGTTGGAAGTCGAATAACGACTTCCACTGCCACGATAATCTTCTATTTCGTGACTTCTTCGGCTTCCGGTTGTTCCCTGTTTTCGACAAATTTTTAAAAAATTATTTTATTTATTTATTTATTTATTTTTTTTTTTAAATTTTTTTAATAGCGGTTTTTTTTGTTGTTGTTGTTGAGATGCACAACCTATATATATATTTTTTTTTTTTTAAAATTTTAATTTACAGCTAATTATTTATTTATTTATTTTTTTTTTTTGTTTTTGCATAATTTTTTTTTTTTCAATTGTGTCATTTTATTTCATTTCGTTTTCCTTTTTCACATTTACAAAAAGAAAATTATTCTTTCTTCAATCAATCAATCAATCAATCAATCAATCAATCAATCTGAAAAAATAAAATCTGCAAACAAACAGAAGAATATGATAAACAATAATAATGACATTTGTTTCCTCATATACAGGCGATTAATAATAATAATAATAATTAATTATAACAGAATACCAACTTATCGGCCTTATTATTCCAGTAGTTTTACATTTATAACAAAATTTTTCAAAAAAAAAATTAATTAACAATAAAAAAAAAATAATGATTTCCATTTTTTTTTTGTTTTAATAACATGTTTTAATCATATAGGTGGCATCTTATAAAAGTGATTACATATAACAAGTTAAAAAAAAATATCGATGGAATCTTGGCTTGTAAAATTGAAGATAATCAATAGTCTTCGACTCATGGTTTACCTACATGTAATTTTTGCCAATTATTCAAAATTCTATTACATTGATTCCGCTAAATGTACATATTATGTACATAATTAATTTTGGGTTTTATGTAATATAAATCTTCTTTGTTGTAAGAAAAATCAGAACATTTTATAACTGAATTTGTTCAAAGATTTCAGTTTATAATATATATATATATATATATATAATAAACCTAAATGTAATAAATTATTTGCTTTTCCAAATATAAAACATTTTTTAAATATAGGAATGTAATTATTTTCACAGATGATTGCAACAGAACAATTAAATTTACCATTTATAAGGTAAATCAATGATTATCTTATCATTTCATTGCGACAACAAAAGGCTCCTGTTAAAATAATACATTAATAATTATCTAATCAAACCTAAATACCTGAGATTGAGAATAACTATCACTTCTTAGTCTTTTCCTTCCAAGGTCAACATCCGACCTGTGATGAGAATGATCTCTACTAGATCCATATGATGATTCTGTTTTCCTGTAGGAAGAATCATCCATACGTGAATGAGAGCCATATCTTGTTCCACTATCTTCAATACAATTATTATATTGTTAATAACTATGTTAAGTAGAATAACGGATATTCCAATGGGAATACATACCTGAACTGTACTTAGAACTAGAATTTTCATATTTGGGATAGTAACTTCCTCGTCCTCTTGAACTAGAATATCCCCGAGATGAAGAATAACCCCCACTGTTTCCACCACGTGAACCCCGATAAGAGGACTCTCCTCTACCACCACCACCACGGTACGAGGAACCACCCCTAGACGAAAATCGTCCACCTCTAGAAGACATATTTTGACTTGAACTATAATAATAGTCCATGATACTGTAATTGAAGCCGTCGTATCAAACTTTAAATAGCAAAATGGCGGAAATAAAAATTACAAACTTTACTCATTCGTAAAAAAAAAAAAAAACTCACTCTTAAAATTAAATTAATAATTGAATATTTTTTTTAAAACATGAAGCTACATTAATAAACTTATTAATATTGTAAAATTTTTTATGAAAAAATTGACATATGAAATTGTTTTTTTATAACAAAATATTGTATTAATTTTAGATCACTTTTGAATGCACATGAACTCACAAATCGACGCGCACGCTATTTGAGGGCATATGACTGCAAAATGTTTTCATAACTTTTTTTTTTCTAATCATAAAACAAATTAATAAAATTAATGTAATGTTAATACGCGTAATAAAATAATATTTTTAAACTTGAAAAATAATTTCATATTATATTTTTTATCAACATGAATTGAAATTAATAATTAGCCTGAATTTTTTTCTTTTTTGACAAAAAAAAAAATACCTTTCATAACTTTTATAAAAGCTTGAATCTCACCAATATTTTAAATATCGTTTAGAATTTTTTTTTATTTTTCGTTTGGAGTTTTGGCTTTTATTAACGAAGGTAAAATTATAAAATTAATTTCTTTTAAATATAAATTTGTAATTAATTTTAAATAATGTATTGATTTGAATTCAAAATCTATTCTTGAATTTTTGTAAAAATTTGTAACGAAGCCTCCACAAAATTTTTTTTCCCGCTTTAAATTATCTCATAACTCATTTTAATTTCGTAATAAACGTACCACCTTTGATTTAATCATGGTTGAAAACTAAATTTGTTATTTTAAAATTTAAACAATAAATTGTTGACAATATTACATGACAATAATGCTTGTCGATTAAAGAAAATTTTTGGATTTAAGTTAGGGAAGAAAAATTATCATTATCATTTAAAAAGAAAACACTTTGTTTCATATGCTTAAAATTCAAATAAAATTTATTAAATTAAAATTATAAAATTAAAAAAAAAAAATTTAATTTGTTACGATAACTTATTTTTATTAAAAAAAAAAGGAAATTACTTTTTAAAAAAACAATTGAACATTTCATCAGACTATCATTATTTTGACACATGGCTTTCAATTACTTATTATTCATTATCAATTCATCATCGATAGTACAATAGTAATGTATTAAAAAAAAAAAAATTAAAACCTTAAATAATAATTAAAACAAAAAAATTATGAAATTGTTATTTCTTTATTGTCATCTTTAATCGATTTTTTATCTCTTAATGCTTTCAGAACATCTTGAGTTTCATTTGGAACGCAACCACTGGAAATAGCCAAATTCAATGCTTCAAAACAACCCTTAAGATCCCAGTTAACTTTAAAGCTTTTATCTTCGCTCTGTAAAACGTAAATATAAATTTATTTTTTTTATTTTTTTTATTAACATATTTAGTTAAGTATAATCTATACAAATTGACATGAATTAGACTCACCTTAATCAAATTAAAATAAACAAACAATGTGTTGTTAACAATTGGTAAACATTTTTTACGTGATGCCCAATCGAATAAATTTTTGTACAGATTTTGTGAAATTTTCACGCTCAAATTTTTAACATTTTCATTATCCGAACAACTAAATGATGAAATTTTAACTAAGAGAGGGATAAATGCCTCAGTGTAAAAAGCAACTGAATTATCCTATAAAAGAAACATATTTTAAATTTTGTATAACAGGATTACCCAAAATTAGATAGTAGAGATTGTCTTACCTGATTACTATTTATAAATTCGTTAACTTGATTTTCTGTTATATTTTTAAAATTAACTTCAGTAGGATTATCTACAAATGTTTTTAAAGATCCTGTCGGCCTTGCTTTTATCGATAATCCATCAAGGCTTAGAATAAATGAATCGCCACCAGGTTTTTGAGTTTCAAATGATTTTTTAAATGTAAAACCATTTTGTTTTGTTTCATTATTAACTTTGTTTTCGTTTTCCCCTTCGCCATCTCCATTTTCTTCTTCCTCATCATCATCATCATCATCTTCTTCTTCCTGGCTATTTTCGCTATCTCTATTTTCATCATCGTCATCTCCATTAAAACTTTCATCATCACTATTAAACATAAATTTTTTTTTTTAGTTTTTACAAAAAATGTAAAATAATATTTATATTTATTATCAAATAACATACCTCATTGTTTCCAAAACTTGAATTTTTTCCATTTTAGTTAATTCTTCTTTTAATTTGGTCGTACCAACAGACCCAAATTGATTTCCATTAACATTAAGTTTTTTCATTTGACTTTTGTTTTTTATAGCTTTCGCTATAGCCAATCCACTTTCTATTCTAATTTCATTATTTCCCAAATAGAGTTCCTTGAAATAGTATCAATTATTAGTAGTAATAATAATAATAGTAATAGTAAGCTAATAATACAATTTAATGATATGGCATACTTCTAAATTCATATGTTTCTCTGTCAGAGCATCTGCGAGTACTGTAGCCCCATCAGTTCTAAGCAAGCAATCATCAAAATTTAAAACTTTTAATTTTTGTAAATGTGGAAGAGCATTGGCAATGTGTTTTGCACCTTTTAGCGTTATCGTATTGTCATTTAAATCTATCAAACGTAAATTAGAATTTTTTTTAAACGATTCGCTCAGAGCTTTTATTCCCTCATGATAAATTCCATTTTGATACATTGATATTTCTTCTAAGCTACCCAAGGTCTATAAAATAATTCAAATTTCCCCATTAACGATAATGATAAAATTTAAATAAATTGTTATGAACTTTGACCAAATGTATGTTCTTACTTGAAATACTTCCGCCAAAGCTACAGCTCCGGCATTTTCTAATCTGTTTCTTCCTATTTGTATTAATTTTAAAGATAAAGCCTTTCCATCTTTTGAACTATTTTTATGACATTTAAGTAATGCTTTGGCAAGCATTTTTCCACCAGATATACCTAAACCATTATTATTGAGCTTTAAAACTTGGAGTTGATAGCAAGCAGGACTACTTAATAAACTTCCCAAACCGCTCACTCCAATCGGTCCGAATGCATTATCACTTAAATCTAATTCTGTTAATTGAGCATTAGCTAATGTCAAACCATTTCCAAGGAATTCCTATAAAACAACATATACCATCATATGTAGTGGTAACAAAACTTTTTAATTATTATTATCATGATAATAACAAACCAAAGCTTTTGGAATTTCTTCTTTCATTCGTCCTGTAAACATGTCTTTCCAAATGGCTCTCTTTAATTCACTTTTTGATTCTAATGCTTTTGATATGGCTTTGGCGGCATCTACTCCAACAGTATTTCCTTCTAAATTTAAAAACTCCAGATTTGTACATTCTTTTATTTTATTAACGACTTCTTCGCCTATGAAAAAATATTCAAACTCTAAGTTCTATTTTAAAATTTCTAGCAAAATCGTTTAATAAAAATATAAAAAAACCCAAACGTGCAATGTTGAAAAAACAACGTTTAATAATAACACATTGCGGTTATGTTTATACTCACAGTCATTTTCCGTGTTTAATTTTAAAGATTTTCCTTGAAAACTAACGCCTTGCGTTTGTAATCCAGTTTGTGAAAATTTTTCCATAATATTATTTAAAAGCCCTTCATCCATATTAAAATAATTAATAAAAAATACTATTTGACAGTGTTACCCAGAAATCTCGTTAAACAAATAATTGCCACTTTATTTTAAACGGTGAGTTATGAAAGGAATTTTTTTTTACAAAAAATTTAAAAAGTTTTACTTTTAAAATTTATTAACAGCTTAAACATAACTAAAATGAAAATTAATTTTAAATATTTTACATTATTTAATTAAAGTTAATTTTAACAAAAAAATAGTGAAAATTTTTTTTTCATAAATATATTAAGTACAAGTAAAATCATAAAAAAAAAGTTATGATAATTTTTAAATGGTGTAAACTTAACCATCGATTTTCGAGCCAAAATTAACTGACGTCAGGACAAAAAAAAAAGTAAGTCAAAAAATTTTTTTCCCTTTTTTTTTAATTAAAAAATTGTCGATTTTATAATAATTTTATTTATTTATATTTTTATAATATATTATATTATATCATGAGTTATAATTTTCTTTAAAGTATAATAAGGATTCATCATAAATATTATTAGTTGAGTCTAAAAAAAAAATTTATATGGTTTTACATAAATGGGACATTCAAAAAAAAAAAAAAAAAGAAATTTGATTTTTTTCATTTTATGAAATCAATTTTTCTAATTTATTAATAAATAACTAACGGTTTTTTGCTGTTAATCATGTTGTATTTGTGATTTTTTAAATAATCGCCTGTATAACAATGTTAATCTGTTTCAAAATGTAGTATACTACAATTTGAAGAACAAAAAAAAGTTGTATAACCTCACACAAGTTAAAACAAAAAAAAAAGTTTAAAAAACATAATTATTGTGTAATAAAAGTAAGATATTTATAAAATCTTCATGTTATGTGATGTAAATAATTTTTTAAACTGAAACATTTCTTTTTTTTTTACTCAATGACATACACACACACACACACACACACACACACACACACACACATACACACACACACACACATACAGACACAAACACAAACACACACACACACACACAATGAAAATTTTAATCAATTTTATTTTCATCAATTCTCTTCTAAAGTGTTTTTTTTTTACAAAATATTTTTTACATTTCCCACCTCCATCTTTGTATATATTAATACTTTTCATTATTATTATTATTACTATTTATTTAATTCAGTTTGAATTGATGAATATTAAAAGAAAATTTTTTAATTTCACAATACCCATGGGAACTGATAATAAGGTTTATTACATCATTGATTGAAATAAAAATATTTTTTAATAATAACAATGTAATAAAAAATTATGCAAAATTCTTAATCATTCATTTATTAACTTTTTTATTTTTCTATTTATTTTCAGAACTTATTTTACAGAAGAAAAAAGCAAAAATTATTGATCATTTTGTAACGGTCACAATGAAAATATTTTGATTAGTAAAAAATCAATGGATTTATCAATTAATTTACACAAATGAAAAAATATCAAAATTTATTTTAATTATAGGTAAGTAAATTTTTTATTATTTCCCCCCTCCCTCCCTCCCCCCCAAAAAAAAAAAAAAAACAAAAAATTACATTTAATTTTTAATAAAATTTTAAATGATTTCAGGTACGTCGTCATGAACATTTGTTTAATATCATTATTATCATATTTATTTTCACATTTTTTTCTATTTAAAAGAAAAAAAAATGATACAAAATTGAGGAGGCACGATGATAAAACAGGTAAGGAAAAATCAAAATAATATTTTTTAAAAAAATTTTAATAAATTGTAAACGCAGACAAAAGAAAAATTTAAATTTAAATTTAAATTTAAATTTAATCTTAGTAACATTAAATAATTTAATAAAAATTGTTTTGATTAAATACACAAACAGCCTAAAAATTTTTTACGGTTGTATGTTTTCGAATATGAAGACAAATTTTTTGTATTTCGAATTAGATTAAATAATAATAATAATAATAATAATAATAAGGGTTAAGGTGTTTACACTTTGTTGAGAAATAAGTTTTTATAAATGTTTTATTATTATTACCCTTTTTACACACACACACACACACATACACATCCTGCGCATTAACTCTTAAAATTTGTTATCATGTTGGCCTAATAACAACAACAACAACAACAACTCTTGGATAAACATGGAACTATTTTATTTTTATTTTTTATTTTTTTTTTGTATTCAATCGTCGATCGTTTTTATTATATTTATCATCAGTATCGATTGAAAAGTTGTAATTGTATGTGTGTGTGACTTTTTTTAAACAAATTTTTGCAAATGGTGATTTAGAAAGTATTTAAAAAAAAAAAAAAATTTAAAAGAATTTTTTTTTAAAAAAAATTTATTTAAAGAAGTAAGTTTTTTTTTTTTTAAATAATTATCAAACGAATTGAAATTTAATTTGATTTTTAAATCAACCTCCTAAAATTTTATCATTTAATTTTCTTTTTTTTTAGAAAACAATTGACTGCTTCTTTAAAATTTAATTTTAGTAGGATTAGTGGACAAAAATATTTAAAAAATTGATTTTTATCATTAATAAATCAATTAATAACACCTAAAATTACTTTTCTTACCTTTATTAATAAATTTTTTGCATAAAGCATTAATGCAATTATTAATTTAACAATAAATAACAAAAAATAACAATATTAATTACAATTAATTTAAATACATTATTAACTTTGAATTTAAATAATTTATTAAAGCGAAAATTAAAGCGCATTATTATTATTATTATCATTATTTTTACTCATCATTAATTCTTACATAATTTAAGTATTATTATTTTAATATTTTTTTCCCGCGACATTATTTTCAAATTAACCGACTTAATTGACTAATAATATTATTATTATTATTATTATAAATTTTCCCAATTTAAAAAAAAAAAAAATTTTGCTCCCACATAATTCTTGAGATTTGCATTCGTATCTGCCAAGTAGTATTATTATCAAATTTATTTTTATTTAAATAAAAAAAATAAAATTATTAAAAATTTCTTGTGGTGGAATTGTCATCATTGATTATTTTCGTCCATAATTATTTTATTACCATCATCATTATCATTATTATTTGGATTTTCCTATTTACTATAAAATTTTTATGACTTTTATTTAAATAAAAAAAAAAAATCTCATTTATATTGTTATTATTATTATATCATCATTTTTAAATATATTACGCCATTAAAAAAAAAACTATAATTATTATTATTAAACTGCTTCGTATTATCTTTTATTTGATAGGAAATTAATTAATAATAAACATAATTTAATTAAAAATATTATATTTATTGTTTGCTCCTCATTAATTATATTTATTTATTTTAGAACATACTATGGTGTATGAATTTAACGAAGATTTGAAAGAAATTTTTTTTAATAATCGAGAGGAACAACAACATTCGTTACAAGTACAAGACGATATTGAAATAAATAGAAATTTAACATGTCATTTATTAGAAAATAGAAATTGGTCATGGAGTTACATGAAAGTAATAATAATAATAATAATAATATTTATTAAAAAGCCAAATAAAAATTAATTATAATTAAATTAAAATAAAAAATTTTTTTTATTTTGTAGAGACAGCTAAAATATCGAAATTTAGAATCGTTATATTCGAGATATCGTTCAATTTTACATCAGGGATATTTTTCTGTTTTTTTACTTTTACAAATATTATTGACAATTATACACGTGGGATTTTTATTAATTAAAGAAATTGTGAGTAATTATTTTTAAAAAAATGGGTGAAGGAAGAGAGAGAGAGAGAGATTAATTTGTGATGGTTACTTATATATATAAAAATTTTTTTCTCATAGGACGATCCACAACATAATTCACTACCGGATATAATTTCATACATTTCCATTATTTTATTCTTATGGCCGTTAGTTTCATTGATATTTAAAAAAAATCTTGTGGAAAAATATTTTTTCCTTCCTCACATCGTATCATGTTCGGCAATTGGGATTGTTGTTGTCGTAGATTTAGCACTTCCAATATATCACACATACGTTTTTAATAATCAAATCCCCCTAAGACCCGCTTTTGCTCCTCACACATTACTAGCATGTTATATTTTTTTACCTTTGAGCAACAATATCACTCCTATTATTTTAGGATTCGGTATAACTTTATGTCACATATTAACCTTAACTATGATTACGTATAGAAATTCGGGCACAGCAACAAGATACGTATGTATAATTATTAATATTATTTTACAAAAAAAAAATTTTTTTTTTTAAACGAAAATAACGTTTACAGATTTTATCGGAAACGATATTTTTTATATGCGTCAATGGAATGGGATTCTATTACAGGTTGATTAAAGAAATGGTTATCAGGAGAGCTTTTTTAGATAGGAGAGCTTGCATTGAATTTACTATGAAATTAAATTATGAGAAAGAACAGGAGGTATATTCGAAATATTGCCGTATATTTTGGCTTTGGAGAAAGGATTAAATAATTTTTTTTTTTTTTTTTTTTTTAGGAACAATTATTATTAAGTATACTACCGTGGCACATAGCAGCTCGCGTAAGGGAAGATATAAGAAAGAAAAGTTTTCAATCTAATCCAACGAATGAATTAACAACATTTAAACCTTTCAAGTGCGAATTTATATATAATAATTTATATTTAAAAAAAAAAAATTATATAAAATTCAACTTATTAATATTTTTATTCTTAAAGGGAATTATATATTGAAAAACACGATAACGTTTCCATTTTATATGCGGATGTTGTCAATTATACAAAAATGACGAGTACAC
>NW_002987822.1:586992-614492 GCF_000006295.1 Pediculus humanus corporis
CCTAATCCCGAACATGCAAAATGTTGCGTGGATTTAGCATTGAACATGATTGCCATAATACAAGAAGTCAGGTATGTATTCGAAATTTTTTTAAAATGAAAAATTCTATTTATTTATTAATTTTCTAACGATAATTTTATGAAAAAAGGCAAGAAAAAAAATTAGATATTGATATGAGAATTGGAATTCATTCCGGAAGTATTCTAAGCGGATTGATTGGAAGATGTAAATGGCAATATGATATCTGGTCGAAAGATGTTGTTATTGCTAATCATACAGAACAATCGGGAAAACCCGGGTAAGTTATTTAACCAATATGAGAATAACAGTGCCGTCAACGTAATAAAAAAAAAAAAATTTTTTTTTAATTTGTTTCAGGATGGTTCACGTGACAAAGCAGACGCTTGATTTATTGAGCGGTAATTACGTCATCGAACCAGGAAATGGTCATTTAAGAGATCAAATTTTGGCTAAATACAATATAAAGACATTTCTTATAAAACCTCAAGAAGAGGTAAAATGACAAATTTTTTTTTTTTAATTTTAACATTTAATATTAAGCTTTTCTTCTTGTTTTAAAATGGACGACAGTTAGGTTAAGATTTTTTATATTTTGGAAAGAGGAACGATACTCTTATGTTACAGGTACTCTTAAATAAAATCTCAGGAAAAACTTGATGGAAAATCGGGTGTAACGAAGACAAATTTATTATTACCAAAAAAGAACAAATATTCAAATTTACATTCTGAAAAAGGATCATCCGATGTTATTTATGGCGTTTGTAAAAATTAATAAATTATTAATTTTTTTTATCATAAAAAATAAATTTATTTGTTAAAACGCAAAAATATCATTTTAGCTAAGAGGTGTAATATCAGGAGCAGAAGAAGCCATGGCACTGTCGAGGAGAAGAACAGCATTCATGAATAATAATTTAATAATGTATCAGAAAAGATTAAAAATGGCGGACATTTATATGGAAAAAGCAATCGATGGTTTACCTTCGGGAAAATCAAAGTAAGTAAACATACATTTTTTTTTTTTTTTTTATAAATAAGGGTCATTCACCCTTTTAATTTTTTTTGTTTTAGTTTATGGTTTCAATATAAAATGCTTCATCCATTTTCATTAACATTTCAAGAAGAATTTCGTTGGGAACTTCCATTTCTACAGCAACCGGATCCACTTTTTAAATTTTACATGATAAGCGTTATATTTATTTCCATAGGGATTTGTGCCATACAATTTTGTCAACCGCCAAAGTAATCGATATTGATTAATTGATTTATTGTCTGATTATTAAAATCATATTTAAATAAATGAATATTTATTTGTGTATTCAGGATGTATTTATTTTCTTGCATCGGTTTTGGATTATCCATACTCGGATTGATTTGTTTTATTCCACTGACTTGGTGTCATTACATTTGGAACGTTATTAAAGATCCAAAATACGAAATGGAAAAAATACAAGAACCGAAAAATATTTTATTATATTTTTTTTATAAATGTTCTATGAAAATAATATGGAGTTGTTTTCTGAGAACATTAATTTATTGTACGATTTGTATTTTACTTACATTTTGTTCCATGGGAGATTTCGTAAGTGTCATAAAATAAAATTTTCTTTTGTTAAACTTAATAATAATAATAGTTTTTTGTTTTTTTTTGTTTTTTTTTTTTTTTTGCAGTTGATTCGCATCCATTTGGAAAAACAAATAAAAACAGAAATAAATTATGAAAACGACGACGACGACGACGAGGATTATTATAATCTTTGGGTAATTTTAAATAAATAAATTTTTTTGTTAAAAACGAATTTAATCACACTAATTTTCACACGTCCATTTTGTTAAACGACAGATGACGACAGAATGTTGCTATTTGACACTACTAACGAGTTTTTTTTTCACTCGAATACATTTTCAATTGAAATTATTCGTCGGAATATTAATTGTTACGTTATATTCGTGTTTGTTATTTGCGACAAATGTCGTGAAATGTTCAAACGAAACGTGGAATCCAAATTTAGAACCGAAAATATCCCACGTGTTAAGTTTAACATTTCTCGTTATAGGACTTCATTTAATGGATCGACAGGTAAGTCGCCATCTTTCTTTTTTTTTTTATGGGATTTAAAAACGTTTTTTTTTCATTTTGTTTTTTTCTTTTTATTTTCCAGGCAGAATGCATGGATCGATTGGATTATTTATGGAAAAGACAACTGGGTAATGAAAAAAACGAAGCAGAAAAAACAAGATCGATAAATTTAATTTTATTACATAATATTTTACCCATACACGTGGGTAAGTATCCATACTTTTTCTCTTATTTATTTATTTATTTATGTAATTATTATTATTATTGATTTTTTAGCAAAAGTTTATTTAAACACTAGCAGAGTATCGAATGATCTTTATCACGAAAATTACGATTCCGTTTCCGTAATGTTTGCTTCATTAATTAATTTCGATTTGTATCATGGAAAAGACGAGAATAATTCCGAGTTAAAAAGTTTAGAAATATTAAATAAAATAATATGCGAATTCGATGACGCCGTGAGAAATTTTATTTTTTCGTTTTTTTTTTTTATGCATGATTCGGTGGGAAAAATGAAAAATTACGAGAATTTTCTTTTACAGTTGTTCGAAAATAAATTTAAAACGGTCGAAAAGATAAAAGTTGCCGGAAGTACGTATTTGGCTGCTTGCGGTTTACATCCGGGACAAAAAGATTCAAAGGATTTGATTAGAAGAAAAGAATCGACGAAAATGGTCGTCATATTAGCCGAATTTGCTGCAAACGTTTTACGAAGACTCGAAAAAATAAATAAAGATTTTAAAACTGATTTTAAATTGAGAATAGGTGGAGATTTTATTTATAAACCCCGCCCGCCCGCCCGCCCCCGCACGAGTTTATAAAATGTTTAAATAAATAAAAAAAAATTTTAGGGATGTCTCACGGACCTGTTACTGCTGGAGTTGTAGGATCGCAAAAACCGTTATATGACATTTGGGGAAATGCCGTTAATATTGCTTCAAGAATGGATTCGACTGGAGAACCTGGAAAAATTCAAGTCAGATATTTTTTAAAAATGTATTTCACGAGCTTATTATTATTATTATTATTATTAATCGTTCGTATATTTTAGGTTACTTCCACGACAGCATACGTTTTACAAAACGAAGGTATTTGTTGCACATACAGAGGTCCGACTTTTGTCAAAGGAAAAGGAGTAATCGATACATATTTTATAGATTTAACGAATTCGTTATATTTAAAAAGAAAAAAATAGTTTTTATTCCAAGTAGTATTTTCAATTATAAGTTTTTTTTTAGCTTTAATATTTTAATAAATCAAATTGAAACTTTTAGACGACACTTAAACAAGCTTTAATTTTTTCCTTTGTGTTTAAAATTTTCATAGAGTAACAAAAATAACGTGGAAATATTATTACATCTTTAAACAAACTTGATTTATTCCTCCGCGTTTAAAATTTCCATAGAGTTACAAAAAAAAATTCTTTCCGTTTTGTCTATGTCCACGTCTATGAACGTCGCCTATGTCGGCGTTTCTTCGATTTAATCTTATTCTGATATCGTCATAGAGTAACAAAATATCGAATAAAGTAAACAATCGAAAAAAAATGAAAATTTTGACGTCATTGTTTTGTTTACGTATATACGCCATTTTCAATTTCGTTAACGGCCATTTTATTCAACGTCTTTAATTTTAAATTAAGGAAAACAAAAGGTAACCGATTTTTATTTACTTTTTTTTTCTTTTTAATAAATTAAAAATTATTTTTATAAATTAAAAACATAAATCTCGGGTAAAATAAAGAAAAAAACAACAAAATACATTTAAACATTTATATTAATTAGCATGTGCCTGTCATTACATGTAAAAAAAAAAAATACAAAATCTAATCAATTTGTAATTTTAATCATTAATTAAAGTATCTTACAAAACACAAACACAAATCAAAAAATTACGATTCGAATAATAATAATAATACTACTACACGTTACTTATGTATATAATGTATATATATCAAAAAAAAAAATAATAATAATAATAATTTTGTACAAAAAAAATACAAAAAATAACAAAAAAAATTAAATAAGAAATTTATATACGGAAAGGGATAGTCTCGTTTTCAGTCTCGTTGAAAAACTAAATAATAATAATACTAATTAATACAAATCAATATATAATTTAAAAGTCTTTATTATTATTATTATTATTTTTCTCATTTTTCGGATCATTAACGACTTTGAAAATTTTATTCCATTCAAGGAAAACCAATTTCTTCTTCTTCTTTTAATTTTTCTTTATATAATAATATTTCCGATGGGGGCGTGTCGATGTGATAAATAATTGTTTTATTTTTCGATTCGTCGAAACTGATAAATTTTTTCTGAAAAAATAAATAAATAAATAAATAATAATAATAATAAATAATAAAATAAAACGGTTAACTTGATTTATGAAAAAAAAATTACTTTTTTAACATTTTTCGGCGATGAAATTTTATATGGAGAAATCGAGGATGACGACAACGGGTCTATCGAAACGATGTCTTCTCTGGAAAAAAAAAAAATAGGAAAAGTTTTTAAAAAATGGCAATAAAAATTAAATCAATCAATCAATCAATGAATCCATCGTCATACCCAATGATTTCATCTTCGTTTGATAAACGACCGTTATTATCCACGGGGGGTAGGTAATTTGAATTTAAATTTGCCAACATTTTCGACACTCTTGAATTTTTATCCAAATGAATATTTTTTTTCATTGTACATTTTCCATCTTTTTTTATCGACGAATCGTTTAAATCTTGTTCCGAATTCGTTTCCTCGATATTATTTTTCGAATTTGGTATCAATGATATCATTCTGAAAGCTCTGCTACAATTCCTGTTACGATTAACTAAAAAATTTTTATTTTTGTTTTTCGGTGATGATGATGATGATGATGATAATTCTTCTCTTATCGATTTTGATTCTATTAAATTTTGTTTTTCATCGTTTATATTTTCTTTTGATGAAAATTCGTCGACGGTTACAACATTTAATTTTAATTTTTTATTTTTACATTCGTCATCGTCGTCGTCGCCGTCGCCATTTTGTTGAAATTTTCTCTTTTTTCCTAAATTTTCATCTGGTACAATATTATTATTCTCTTTCGATTCTTCCGTAACTTCTGGTAAATTCCCTTCGTTTAGAATTATATTATTCACTTCATCTTTATCAGGTAAGCATAAGTTTTCCTTATCGATATCGTCTACAGTTGGTAAAACATCATCGTTTACAGTTTTCGGTTCGCTTATCGTTATTAATTCGTCAGGTTTAGAAAAGGCGTTATCAGGTGTCGAGCTTATTTCGGAGGTATTCGATTTCTTAATTTGATGATCTTGGTTAATTTTTTTCGGAAATATTTTAAAACAATCGGTAAAATTAGAAGTTTGAAGAAGTTTACAACAAGGTTCTAAAATTTTCGCATAGTTATGATGATGAAGAGCTTTGACGGGGCTGCTAGGAGGTGATTCCACGTCTTTCGACGTCTTTAAATTTTTATTACATTTCGATTTTCTTTTTCTTTTTTTTCAAAGTTTTTTTCACGTCTTTCTCACGTTCTTTATCATCGTTTACATTATTTATCATTGTTTTTAACGAAGTTTGTTTCCACGTTGTTTTTTCTACTTTTATTTTTTTATTACATAATTTTTGATTATAGTTATTTTTATTTGAAATTATTTTTTCTTGTAATTTTTTCACTTCTTCCTTATTATTCGTATCGATTATTTTAAAAAATTTTTCCAATTTTCCATCCATACTATTTGTTGTATTTTTTCCACTTTTTATATTTTTTTCTTTATCGTTTTCCTTTAAATTTTTTTTTCCCTTTGATTTATTTAACGTATTATTATAATTATTATTTACATTTTTTTTCTTTTTTTCTTCCGGTTTTATATTTTTTTCCAATAATTTTTTACTGCTTCTCAATTCTCTTCTATCGGATAAACAATTTCCACCATTTTCTTTTCTTTCATTTATTCTTTCCGTTTTTCTCAATTTATTTTTATAAACAATTTCCTGTACGATGACTTCGAAACTTTTTCGCCTTTTTCTCGTTATTGGATTTGTTTCCGACAATTTTAAATTTTCTAATTTTTTATTTTTTTTCTGATTTCTCGTTTTTAAATTGTCATCAGTGCCAATGATTTCAGTATCGCTTTTTCCAATTTTATTAATTTTACAATTTTTATAAGATGTCGTTCGAATTTTTTTCTTATTTAAATTCGATGATGGTTCATGAGTAGTAGTAGTACAATTGTTAAAAGTTATGGGTAATAATGATTTCGAATTATTATTTATTTTTTTTTCTGATACTTTTATGTGTTCAATATAATTTTGAATCGTTGTGGAATAAAAAAATTTATCGAATTTAACATTTTCAAACGTTATCGAATGAAAATTAATAGTTACAATAATTTTATTAAAACCATTTAAATAATGTTTCATTATTGCCGGTAATAATGATGATTTTTCCGGCATTTTTATCATTCCAAAATTTCCTTTTGGTTTAATCACACTCAAAGAATTATTTATTTTTAATTTATCATCAGATAAATTTGTAAAATCTAATTCGGGAGAATAATCACCGATATTTACTGATAGAGGAGATTCGTGTGAATTTTTTTCAGTTGATTCTAATGATGATACTTTATCATCATGACAAAAGAATTTTATATTTAAAATTTTTATACTGTTTTCGATCTGAAATTTAAAAAAAAAAAATTATTTAGAAATAAATTTTCAAATCGTATACAAATTTTCTATTGCCATTCGAGTAAAAAATTGTTTTACCTTTTTTTGGCAGGCATCATCAAGATATAATTTATCTAATTCAAAATTTACTGATGTTGCTCTAAGTTTTCTATAAAATTTCATTTCTTTTTTATTGTAGTTTTTAATATCTAATTGTGATAATGTGTTTTTGTAACACTCCACCAAACCGCACCTGCAGATAAAAATTTTTAATTTTTACATCATTTTCGAGAAAATACTTATTTCGAATTGTAATAATTGTGATTTACCAAGAGCCCCAATAAAATGATTTCAAAGAGAAATCTTCTAGAGAATCTAGTAAATAATTGCAGAGATCATAATCACAGACTGAAATAGTTTTCAAAGTAAGAACTTTACATATATCTTCGCAAATGATGAATTCATCCATGTTAAAACATTCTTGTTCGCAATTAATTTTACATATTTCTATCATTTTTTTAAGCATCGCTTCACAGGGTGTCATAAAACATGTTTCACCTCTTATGTATTGTGAAAGAAGTAAAACAGCATTTACTCTCTGGATTAAAAAATAAAAAAAATATTAAATTTAATCTTTTATTTTAAGCAACGAACAATCAAGTTCTTACACACCATGGCACAAGCATGAAGATACAAAAGTTTGTCTTTAACATTTTCATTTTTTTCCGAACAGAATTCAAAAATGAGAATTTTAAAAATTCTATGCCAAAAAGGCTTAATGATATCATCATAAGATATTTCACAATAATCTAAAAAAAAAAAAAAAAAAAAACTATTTAATGGAGAAATAAAATCACATGATATCATTACCCTACACTTTATAGATTTTACCTAAAAAACATTCCCATAATTTTAATATTAAATTTTTGTCGTTAACTTTTGTCCAACAATCAAACACATCCAAAAATTTGTTGATAAAAGTAATAGATAATTTATTTAGTATTCTAGAATCTATTGATAAAATTTGAAAGCTATCAGGAAATTTCATATTGGTTTTATCTTTACTAAATAAATGAAGAATTAACTGAAATATAAATCCATAATTTAATAAAAGAAAAATGAATGAAAATAAAAAAAAAAAGATTGTCATAGTGGCGATTAAAAAAAAAATTATTCACCTCGAGAATGTAAATAGTTATCTTATTATCTAAACTATCAATTGATGTCAACCATGTAAAACAAGATTGTAAAAAAAGTTCTAAAATATAATTCAATCCTTCCAATGTCATTTCACTATTAACTTTGTGCATTAAATTCCACATGATGTTTAATTTTAATTTACATACATCAGAATCTTTATGTAATGAATGTAATTTTTTTGTTAAAAGGGGCTCCATGGCAAACTGACAGAAATTATGTATTTTCCATTCCTTTATGTCATTTTCTTTTATCCAATCATCCCAGCACTTTAATGCTTCCATTTGGATAGTTTTATTGGAAGATTTACATCTTGCTTGCAAATCCGTAAGAGCTTTGCTCACTTGTGAAGAAGGTCTAAATAAAAAAAAGAAAGTCAATTTAGACGCGGTCTTAAAAGATAATCAAGTTTAAAAAAAATTTATCTTACAAATGAAGATTGACAACTTTCTGCGAATAAGGCAATAATCCTAGCTTTTCCCACTTCCTTGTAGTTAACATCGTGAAAATAATAACTTGCAAAAACAAAAAAAACCACAAAAAATATTATTACATAGTCGGAAACATGATCTTAACACAAAAATGAAAAAACTATTAATTCGATTGAGTATTAAAAAGAAGCCTTAAAAACCGCCAAGTGTCGTGGCAGAAGAAAACTTTTCTCAAGGTCATTAAAAATTCAAGAAGTAAAAAAAGGCAATTAAAAAATACTTTACGAGAAATATAAGCTTCAGTTTGTTGTTTAATTTTTTTTAAGCTTGATTTAAATCTCAAAAAAATTTTTTTTAATAAAAGTTTTAGCCAAGTGGTTTTATATATAATTATTATACATTTGTTATCTTTTTTATACTTAAAGACAGCTGTAGCCGTTTACTTTGTTTTCTTAAACGCGTATAAATTTGTGAAGTTAAATGGTGTAAAATTTCGTTATTTCAAGTTGATTAATTTATTACACCTGATTATTTTAATTAATACTTTTTTTTTTATAAAATATTATAAATGATGTACAGGTTCACGTGGAAAATGAGACATTTTTTAAAATTTATTTAAAAAAATATGATTAAGTATTTTTTATTTAAATGGTGAAGAACTGATGGAATCGTTCCAGGAAATTTTATTTTGTTTAATTAAATTTAAAAATAGTTCAAACGTCTGTATTCAATTTATTAAAGGTAACGAATTTAAAAAAAGAAGTTATTTAAATGCTTTTATAAAATTATTAGACATTTTGTTTTATTTTATTACGAAAGAAGTAATGTAATCATTGATGCACGTCATTGGATTGATATTGATTAGAATGTTTCGAACATTAAATTTTAATGCACAAATGAATTTTTAAAAAAGTTTTGTATAATTATTTTGTAATATAATTTCAGGTAATTTTTCAGTTTTTACATACTTAGTGTAACATTGGAGCAATGGCTGCTGACAAATCACCAGAAATTTTGTATATGTTTGTTATTGGTTTTCATCATAAAAAAGGATGCCAGGTATGTAATGCTTTATTTTTTTTAAATGCAATTTATTATTGGATTTTAGATTTGTAAAAGAATACACTTAAGATAAAATATATATTTTTAAACTTTGTGTTAAATTAAATGAATTTTTTTTTTTTTTTTTAGATTGAATTTTCTTATCCAGAAATGAAAGTTTTGCCGGAGCCATGGAAAAGTTTGCCATCTTTGGCCATGCCAGATGGAGCTCATAATTACGATAATGATTCTGTGTACTTTCATTTACCCAGTTTAGATAATTCGACAGATACAATTTTTGGAATATCTTGCTTCAAACAAATTCCTATTGAAAAAGTCAAAAAGAAAACATCAGACATGACTAGAGGTGCTGTGCAAAAAGCTGTTTGTGTTTTAAGTACTGTACCATCTTATGGATATTTACAGGTAAATGATTTAAGAGGTTAAAATTTAAATATTAATTTTATTTTTAAATAAATCATTTTTTCTTTTAAAGATAAAAATGGATTTGGTGACAGATGCATTTTTCGAAGGTGATTTTTCAGAAGTATCATTATTAAAAGATGCTTTTCATCATTTGAATGGTTGCTTGCCACTTTCCTATGTACAACATTTACACGATGGTAAAATATTATTACATTTACACACAATGTCACTTGTTAATCGCACTTGTATTTGTATCTCAGTGTTATTCATTTTATTCAGGTTTATCTGTTCGAGATTTGATTGTGAGATTTCGTCACAGAGCTTTACTTCTATTCAAACTAATCCTATTAGAAAGAAAAGTTATTTTTTTTCATTCTCCAGTTCAGCCTTTATGTTCATGTGTATTATCATTGATCTCTTTGTTTCCCGGAGTGATACAAAAAGGCCTTTATGATTCTACTTGCGGATAGTAATAAAACAAAAACATTTTAGTTTTATGTTTATCAAATAACCATTGTAACATTAATGTATTTTTTTAATTTCAGTCAAACAAAAAATGTTGTTAATTGTGTAAAAAATAATATAGAAGAAACAGATGAGAAAAGACTTAAAAATTTAGAAGATGACCAAAGCGAATTAAATGATAAAAAATCACCAATAGTAGTAGAAGATGTAATAAAAATTAGTAACAATTCAAATATCGATAATAAAATGGTTGATTCACTCAACAATTGTGAAAATGGAAATTTATTAGTTGAAGGTGAATGTCTGCATCCCTGCATGCATCATTTTTACACGTGTATCATTTATTTATCATTATTATTTTATTTCGTTACTTCCAGACGCGAACGTATTAGATAAGAATATTAACGATAATAATAGACTGAAAAAAAACAACCATTCGGAGCCGGATAACCAAAATAATAAAAAGGAAATGGATGATGAAGTTCATCAAACGAATAAAAATGATTGTGGGGGTGTTGATGAAGAAGAAGTTGATATTTTTTTCATGGATGATTATTTCACAGATTTAAAAATTTTAGAAAATTCTCAACTCGAGTAAGAATAAAATAAATTTTTTTAATTTTCTTAACGTTCTAAAATTTTTAATCTCGATCAGTAATTGTCATTTTTTTTTTTTTTTTCCAGAAAAAATCCAGAATCTTTTACGGGAGAAACAACTCCATTGAATTGTGATTTAGGTTTTATAGAAAATTTAAATTTAGATAATTACGGTTTACCACTTGAAATATTCACGCAAGGAAATTTATGTCTTCCTTACGTGAGCATAAGTTATTTGGATTTTTTATCCGGTGAAAACGTACAAGGTAGTAACAATAATCGATAAATCGATCGATCGATCGATCGATCGTTTTTTTTTCAACCTTAAAGAGTTAAAATTTTTTAAATAAAATAATTTATTAGGTTTTGTAGCTGGGGCTGCAAACGTTTTATTCAAACAAAAAAGACATTTGGCGGATGTTTTAATAGAATTAGAAACGAACAAAATAGAAACACACTGTCCGGAACTTCGAAGACAATTATTATTAACAACGGAAGATCTTAGATTCGGTGAACAATTAATAAAAGGTTTAGATTTAAATACGACGGAAAATGGGGATGAATGGTTTCGATCGCAATTCACGTTGTACCTCATTTCATTACTTCGGACATCTTTGCTCCAAGGTTGTAAGAAAGGAAAAAAATCCTTCATCCATGGATAAAAATTTTCTTTTGCAATAATTATATATATATATAATTTTTTTTTTTTTTTTTTTTTTAGAGGGGAGTAAAGAAATAGATCATTTCAATAATCATTTCGTTAACGCTTGGAAAAATACGAAAAATTACAAAAAGTGGATTGAAAAAGAATCAAACGAAATATCAGACATAAATCCAGGTCATCCTTGTGCGGGTAATCTTTCGGTAACGGATATGAGATTAAGATTGTCGCAGTAAGTCAGTCAGTCACCAAATGTCTTCAGTCGGTCTTTCTCAACATTTAATAAAAATAATTTAATAAATTTCGATTACGTTGTAGAGTCATGTCGAGTTCGGAAAGTGGAAGAAGATTAAATCAAGCCGTGACGACTACAGGGAAAGCTGTCGGTGGAGCAATCATTCAAGCAAAAGGAGCTTTTACTCATTGGTGGAGCAGTTTGACAGCACCCGAATCAAAACCAGTCAAACCCGTTGAAAACATTTAAACGAATGACCCCCCGACCTCCCCCTCCCCCCCCAAATTAAAGGAGCTTTAAGAATAAAATGACAAGACAAAATGAATCGTTTGATAAATTTATTATAATAAATAAAAATGTTTTATTTGTTGTTTCGAAAAAAAAAAAAAAACATGTCAATACTATTATTATTATGTGTGCTTTTTATCCGCGAATGTTGTTAATTACATTAATAAATATGAGAAAGGAAAACTTTGGTAAAAAAAGGATTTTGTCAATTAAAAACTATTTAATGATAGGAAAAGAAAAGGAAGCCAAAAATGATGTGCATTTTATTTAAAATAATAAATAATAAAATAATTTAATAAGTGTTTGTTTGTTTATTGTAAATCGATACTTGCCATTTTATTGTACAATTATTATTATTATTATTATGTCGAATCCGTTATAAAATTTTATTATTATTTATTTATTTATTTTATTTTACTTTTTTTTTATTTTATTTATTATTAATAAATTAATATCGTTTTTCGTGCAATAAAATTAAAAAAAAAAAAAAAAGGAATTTTTTAAATAAATTATCATGACCATACATTAATTAATTATATTTATCTTATTTATTTTTTATTTATTTACATTTACAAGAGTATTGAATAATTTAATTAATTATTTAAATAAAAAAAAAATTTGTATTTGTGAATATAGAAAATTGTGTGTCGTTCAACTTCTTTGTAACTTTGTATTATTATTTCCAACACAATTAAATTATTTAAATAAATTAAAAGTTTTCTTCCTTTTTATCAAACGCAATTGTTTTTGTTTTGAAATATGCCATCGGTCAAACAATTGCATAACTAATATTGCTAAGGCTACGTTAGGTTCCAAAACGAAGGCGACGAGGGTCGCCGACTCCGGGGTCTTTCCTCTTTTTCTTTCGACGCCCACTTGGCGGGGCTCAAAAAAGAGCCTCATCTGCCTCGGAGCAAGATCGAGAAATTGAAGAAAAAACGGAAGGAGTCGGTCCGGGCTGCTCCTGGGGTTAAGAAGTGTCGAACGCGGGAGAGGTGTCTGCGTCGGGGCCCCTCGGAGCTCGGCAGGGGTTGCCGGCGGGCCTCGCGTCGCTCCGCCCAGGTGGAGCCTGCAGTCGATGGACGAAGAGCGGCTCGTCGAGTGCCTCGCCGCGGAGTCGTGGCGAAAGGCCAATTCGTATTCGGGGGAAGGAAACGCCGGCGAGATGGCGCGGAGAATCCGGAATTTGTGCATGAGGAGGATCGGCTCTTTTCTCCCATCGCGCCCTACGCGTTCCCTCCGGCGGACTTCGCCTTCAACCGCGAACGCGATCGAGTCACCGAGGGGGAGATTCGCATCCTCCTCGACGCGGCCTCCAAGAAGCGCACGGCTCCGGCCCCGAACGGCGTGCATTATCGGATCCTCGGCAAGTCAATCGAGGTGATGTGCGCCCATCTTTCGGCGCTCTACACCGAGTGTTTCGCGGGGGCGTCGTTTCCGAAGCAGTGGAAGTTGGCGAACTTCGTGCTGCTCGAAAAACCGGGTAGGAACCCGTCGACGTCCGGCGCATATCGGCCTTTTGCTTCTCGATGTGGAGCGTAAGTTGTCTCGATGTGGTCGTTGCGTCGCGGATAATCGGTCACATGGGGGCGGACGGGGGAGGAACGACCTCTCTCCGAATCAGTACGGCTTCCGGGCGGACCGTTCGACGATCGACGCGCTCGTTCGAATCCGTGACGTCATCAAAGAAACTCTGCGCCGAGGCGGAGTCGCGATCGCGGTTTCGATAGACGTGAAAAACGCGTTCAATTTCGTTCCGTGGTCGGCGATACGGGACGGACTGGTTTCGAAGTCCGTGCTCAATTATCTCGCGTCGTTGATAGGGTCCTTCCTCTCGGAGAGGAAGATTTCGTACGAGAAGCCGGACGGAACGACGGAAACGGCGAGCGTTTTCTGCGGCGAGCCCCAGGGGTGGTTCTCGGACCGCTCCTCTGAAATATCGCCTACGACTGCGTTCTCGCCCGGACCGTCCTTCCGGAAGGTTGCTCTGATATGCTACGCGGACGACACCCTGCTCCTCGCGACCGTTTGCGGATGGGCGGAGGTCCGGGATCGTGCGGAAACGGGACTTTGCGCGACGGTGGAGGTCATTTGAAGCATCGGACTCCAAGTGTCTCTGCCGAAGACGGTAGCCTGCGGATTCCACCGTCCGAGGAATCGGCTTCCAAACGGCCTGGCATTGTCGTCTGGGGGAGTAAGGATCGGGGTGGGGAGGACGCCCAAATACATGGGGGTGACTTTCGACTGGGGTCTCACTTTCGGACAACACCTCGCGCTTCTCGGACCGAAGATCCGAGCCGCGAGCGCATCGTTAGGGCGCCTGATGCCGAGCCTGCGGGGTCCGCGGGCGAGGGTCAGGCGATTGTACCGACGGTCGTTTACTCCGTGGCCCTGTACGCATCTGTCGCTGTGGCGACATCGCGGCCGCTTCTCGAGAGGGCAATCCAGCTTCATAAGGCGTCTCTGAACAAGGTGGCAACGGCGTACAGGGACGTCGCGGCGGAGTGGCTTGCCTTCTGTCGGGAACTCCCCCGCTCGATCTCCTCGCGGCCGAGAGACTCGTCCTCTACCGCGAGTGGCGTCGCGGCGGGCCGAGGAGGGCCCGATTCCGCAGGGAACTTCGCGTTCGCACGGTCCGATCCTGGCAGGCGCGTTTCGTCGATCAGCATCGAAAACGATACGGGGGAAAAATACTTAATGTTCTTGGCTCCCGAGTGGGGGACTGGGTGGGGCGGGGTCACGGAAACTTGACCTATCGTCTCGCTCAGGTCCTCACGGGTCACGGGCGCGTAACAACAACAAGTCGAATTCAATTAAAATAAAAAAAAAAAAAAATCTTATTATTCATCGTTCATATAAAAGGAAAATTTTTTTTTTGTACAATTTATTAAACAAAACTTTTAAATTTTATTAATATTATTATTATTATTATTATTATTATTATTATTATTATTATTATTATTAATAATAATAATAATTGTAAGGTAGTGTACAACGGTTGATATGCGTAAACGCATATCGACTTATTTAAATAATTTTAATAGTTTTATTTAATAATTTATTTATAAGTTATATATAAAAAATTTTGTAATTAAGTCTAGTTTATTGTGATGTAATTAGTTTTTTATATTTTTTTGTAATAATTATATTATTTTAAGTTTAAATATACAAATATTATGTAACTTTTGTAACAAAAATAAAAGTGATTTAATAAAAAATATTTATTAATAATTGATTTAAAATTTTTGTACACCTGATTTTACCTATAAATCCACACCTCCATTTTCACTCGTGATTTGAAAAAAAAAAATAAACCTCTTCATTCTTATGTTTTTCTAACGTAAACAAAAACAAAAACAAAAAACGTAAACAAAAACAATAACAACACCGAAAAACGTAAACAAAAAAAAATCCAAAAAATTTAAAAAAAAAAAAAAAAAATCGAAAAAATCAAAAAACGTAAACAAAAACAAAAACAAAACCGAAAAATGTAAACAAAAACAAAAACAAAACCGAAAAACGTAAACAAAAACAAAAACAACACCGAAAAACGTAAACAAAAAAAAAATTAAATTTTTTTCCATCGTTTTTTTGAATTTTTTTTTTTTTGGGGGGGTAGGAGGAGTAGAGGGGTTTCGAGTTAACACAAAAAGAGTGAGGGGGGAAAGTGCGCAACGATTTAAAAAACAATAAATAATATACATAATAATTCATAATAATATACATTCGTAATTCTCACTTTTAGTATATCATAAATCCTAGCCGTCGGCCAACAAACCGGATGTCATCCTGAGGTATAAATTTTGGCAACACTGATGACGTCATGCAGGGGAGAAAAAAAGAAAAAAAACAGTTAAAAATAAAAACATTTTTTATTTATTTTTTTAATAAACAAAAACATGTTTTGAAAACAATTAAAACATAACAAAAACAATTTTTTTTTTTTCAATAAGAAAAAAAAAACGTAAAAAAGTGCATTAATGAATCAATCAATCATTCATTCAATTTCTTGCACACACACGCGAGGGAGATCGATCGGTTAGGGGGAGTCTCGTCCCACTCTCGTCTGCGGCGACTTCAACGCTAAGCACGTCTCGTGGTCGGGGTACGCGAACAACGCGCGCCCGACTCCTCAAGGAATGGGAAAACGTGCATTATCGATTCGCGTCATTTCGTCGTGCGAAACAAGAGGGAAGCTAAAACGTGCGTGAGGGCCACCGGCGAATCCGCGATCGATCTCACGGTTTCTTCCGTCGCGGCCGCGGCGTGGGTCTCCGGCTGGGAGGTTCTTTCCGGTTTCGAGTCCCTGAGCGACCACGCCTACCTGGCGTTCTCGTTCGGGGCTCCTCGGAGTTCGGAGTTCCTCGCGTCATCTTCCGCCCCGGTGGAGCCTGAAGTCGATGGACGAAGAGCGACTCGTCGAGTGTCTCGCCGTGGAGTCGTGGCGAAGGGTCTACGTTTTGGGGGACGAAAACGCTGTCTCGCCCATCGTCGGTTCGGGGAACGAAAACGCGAACTCCTTCGCCGCGGGGGAGATTACGAACAGATCGTGACCGATTCGACTTTGCTGGGACTTAAAGCGGAGTGGCGGGCTTAGCGGGTTCGCGTTCGCCGAGCAATATGGAGTTCGAAGGAGGAGAGTTGGAAGGAGCTCCTGAGCGAGGTCGACACGGATCCGTGGGGTTTTCCGTTCCGCATCGTGACCAAGAAGCTACGGAGTCCGTAGGGGCCGCTGTCGGCCGGCATGACGGGGGAGTTTCTCATCGAAGTCATTGCGGAGCTCTTACCGCGCGTCGCGCCCTACGCGTTTCCTCCGGCGGACTTCGCCTTCGACCGCGATCGCGACCGAGGGGGAGATTCGCATCCTCCTCGTCGCGGCCGCCAAGAAGCGCTCGGCTCCGGCCCCGAACGGCGTGCATTATCGGATCCTCGGCAGGTCTGTCGGGGTGATGTGTTCGCGTCTTTCGTCGCTCTACACCTCGTGCTGCTGGAAAAACCGGGTAGGGGACCCGTCGACGCCCGGCGCTTATCGGCCAATTTGCCTTCTCGATGTGGAGGGTAAGTTGTTCGTACGCGTGGTAGCGTCCCGGATAATCAGTCACACGGGCGGCGGACGGAGGGAGAAACGACCTCTCTCGGAATCAATACTGCTTCCGGGCGGGCCGATTGACCATCGACGCGCTTGTTGGAGTCCGAAACGAAATAAAAGAAACTCTGCGCCGGGGCGGAGTCGCGATCGCGATTTCCATCGACGTGAAAAACGCCTTCAACACCGTTCCGTGGGACGCGATAAGGAGCGGACTGACGTCGAAGTCCGTTCCCGTCTATCTCGTGGCGCTGATAGGGTTCTTTTTCTCGGAGAGGAAGACATCGCACGAGAAACCGGACGGAACGATGGAGAAGGCGGACGTTTTCTGAGGCGTGTCCCGAGGGTCGGTCCTCGAACCGCTCCTTTGGAATATCGCTTGCGACTGCGTTCTCACCCAGACCGTTCTCCCCGAAGGTTGGTCTCTGATCTACTACGCGGACGACACCCCGCTCCTCGCGTCCGGTCGCGTGTGGGCGGAGGATCACGAACGTGCGGAGTCGGGACTTTTCGCGACGGTGGAGGTCATCCGCGGCATCGGATTGCGCGTCTCTGCCAAAAACGGAAACGTGTGGATTCCACCGTCCGAGGAATCAGCTTCCCGACGGACGGACTGGCATGACAGACGTCTTGGGGAGTAAAAATCGGGATGGGGAGGACGCTTAAATACCTGGGGGTCACCTTCGACTTTAGTCTCACTTTCGGGCAACACCTCGCGCTCCTCGGACCGAAGATCCGAGCCGCGAGCGCATCGTTAGGGCGCCTGTTGCCGAACCTGCGGGGTCCGCGGGCGAGGGTTAGGCGGTTGTACGCGACGGTCGTCCACTTTTTGGCCCTGTACGGAGCACCAGTGTGGGTCGAATCGGTGAGGGCGATCCAACTCGAAAGAGCGTCTCTGGACAAGGTGGTGACGGCGAAATTGTCGTCACCCTTGGCCCCCGAGTGGGGGACTGGGCGCGGTCACGGAGTCTTGACCTATTGTCTCACTCAGGTCCTCACGGGTCACGGCGTGTGTCGGCTCGTACTGGGCGCGCATCGACAGAGAGGAGACGGTTAAGTGTTGGTTCTGTGCTGCGCCCGAGGACGACGTCGAGCACACGATCGCGGAATGTCCCACGTGGGACGGACACAAGCAGCGACTTGTCGGAGTCATCGGACCCGACCTGCCGATCCGCGGCCTCGTGGACGCGTTGCTTCGCGGACCTCGGGAATGGTCCGCAATTTTCGGAAGCGGTCCTGCACGGAAAAGAGGACCGCGAGCGCGAACGTAAAAAGTCCGGAGTTCGTCGTCATATGCTCCGGGCAATTATGATTAGGGGTAATAAAAAAAAAGGTCTCGCTGATGAGGAAGGTGAGGAAGAAGGAGCAGTGCCTGACCGTCGTCATCGGCCAAGGGCGAGGAAGCGTTGTCGAGAGGAGAAAGACGAAGAGGACGTTGACGACGATGTAAATTAAATTATAGCGGTGCGGCGACGAACGAAAGCTTCGTCGCCGGTAAGTCTTCTTTTCAATTTTGCGGGAGATCGGCTATCTCGGTATGTCTCCTCCTCCATCTATCTTGCCCCCTTTCAATCCTAATTACCCGTAAGGAGAGAATGCGGTCAACTCATCTTCACTTTTACCTATCGACGACGTTAAACAGGTAGCAAAGTTACCCTAAACCTTCCCTCTCGATCGCATTCTCTGGAAGCAGGCGAGCCTCCCCCCATTCCCCCCAGCGAAGGATCGAAGGACACTCCCGAAAGAAACTACCGAACGTCCTGGGAGATGCGTTCTCATCTTTGAGGAGAAGACGGAACGAAGATTAGGGCGGATCTCCCCAAAGAGAATCGTATAAAACGGTTAACGTTCTGGCTTACCGGAGAGGAAAGACTGAAATGTAGGTTCTACTCCCACGAGCGTCTCCCCCCCTCTACATATAAGCCACGCTATTGCGACATGCGCAGGAGTTTTAGTGGTTTCTTCAAATCCTTACCGAGTCCCACTTTCCCTCTTTGGAGGGGTAAGTGCGTAACTGCATTTCTCCTGGGTCAACAAAAAAAAAAAAGGAATGATAAAGGATAATCAAAAAAGGGAAGGGAAATGATAATAATAATGACAATGTAAAACGAAAGGCGAAAAAAAAATTAAATTAAATTAAATTAAATTAATTAAATTTAAATTAATTAAAAACTATAAATAAAAATAAAAATTTATTAATTTGCAATTTTTTTTTCTTCCATGTCATCGTAAAATAATAATAATAATTAATAATAATAATAATAATAATAATATTACATCCGCTCAACGACGTTATTCTGGTAATTAATATTTATATATATATAATCTATATATTTATATGTATAATTTTTTTTGTTTTAAATAATAATACAGTATTAATATTATTAACATTAATTAAATAATCAATCAATTATTTTTAATAATATAAATTAAAATAAAAAAAAATGGAAACGATGATAACAATGATAATAAACCAAAGAAAACCAATCAATCAATCACTGTGCTTCGTTTTGTTTTGTTTTGTTTCTTCCCTTTGAAGTTTTTCATTTCTTCTAATTCACAAAACGCATTATTATTATTATTATTATTAACAACAGCAGCAACAACAACAACAACCACCACGTTTTTTCATAAAAATTGTTTTCATTTCTTTTCTCTCTCTCTCTCACTATCTCTATCTCTTTCTTTTACAAAAATATAAAAATATTTTTTTTTATATCATTAAAAATATTACATTACATTTAAAATTTTTTTAATGAAAAGAAAAAAACAAAAAATTAATAATAATAATAATGTTACAAGAAACGTATGCACAATAATTATTTAATCGATATATCGATATATCGATCGATGGATCGATTCGCATAATATATATAAAAAAAAATATATTTTTTTTGTCTTTCTTTTCTTTTATCAAAATCGCCGAGCGGATTTTTTTTTCAACTGTACAAAATCACCAACATCATCATCATCATCATCATCGTCATCGTCATCACCATCATCATCATCTTAATAATATTAATAATAATAATAATAATAATTATTACAATTAATTAATTAATTAATTTTCTTATAAACTAAAAAATAAAATGATAATTTTCTTATTTAATAAAAAATAATTTCAATTTCATTTTTTTTTTTTTTTTTATTACATATTTTATATTTTTTATTAATTTTTTTTTGTTTGTTTTTGTTTTTTGTTTTTAAATAATAATAATAATAATAATAATAATAATAATTCATTTAACATTAAAACATTTTTTTTTCTTTTGTTTAAATATATATATATATACACATATACTCAGACGTTCGCTCAAATCCATACAATCACAGGCACACGCACACACTCACGCATATATACATATGTAATAAAATTAATTATACGATTTGTTGTTGTTGTAGTCGTAACAAACAAACAAACAAACAAACAAACGAATGAAAAAATAAAAGAAGCAAATTTATTAAATATATATATATATATATATATATATATTTAAAATAACCAATTGCTGGAGAGAACGAAAGACGACACCAACACCAATTAAACAATTTTTTTTTTTATTATTTTTTTTAAAACTTTTTCTTTTTTTTTTTTCTATTTTTTTGTTTTACTCGATTATTTAAATAGTTATTCGTTAAATTACATTTAAAAGTTTTATAAGTGCGTCCGCCATTTTTTTTATTGCAATAAACAAAAAAAAAAAGAAAAAAAAAAATGAGTCTTCGTTCCCCCGAAACGATCGCACTTATAAAATTAAAAAAAAAATAATAATAATAATAAACATAATTAATAATTATGATTTTTAATAATATTAATATTAATTAATAATTATTAATAATTAATTAAAAATAATTAACGAACGACATTTATTTTTTTACCAACCTTACAACAACAAAAAAAAAGGTCACTTTTCACAATTTTTCTTTTTTTTTTTTTTTTATTGAAAAAATAATAATATTGTTATCGATAAGAAAAATGAAAAGGGAAGAAAGATTTTAAAAGAATGATAACTCAATAACGGTCGTGACAATAATAATAATAATAATAATAATAATAATAAAAATAAAATGAGCCGTGTGGAAAGCGGAAATAATAATAATAGTAACTCCAGCAAATTAGTTTCCGGAATTTTTTTTTTCAAAATGGCGTAATCGAATTCACGCGTAAGAGCAACACACTCAAAAGGCACACGCACACACACATCCGTGAAAAAGCGGGGGGAAAAAAAAAAACTTTTGTCGTGTCACTAGAGACAAACATATAACGAAAAGATTTCCAAAAAAAAATTTTTCCGTAATTTTCTCTTAATAAAAAATACACGTATATGTTAATGTTTGTTTCCGCCATTTTTTTTTTTAAAGAAAAATGATAATAATAATAATAATATTGAACGTCTTTTGTATTATTGTGCGGCGGAAGTACATAAATAAAATAATTATTATGCTAAACCGTTAAAAAAAAAAAAAAGTTTGCTTAAAATTAAAGGTAACTTATACACACATATGACCGTTTTTTTTCCCTTATTTTGATTTGACAATTAAAAAATAAAAAAAAAAAAAATTTCTCCCATAGCCTAGTAAAATAATCATTAATAATAATAATAATAATAATGATAATAATAATCGGAAAAAGAACCGCGACGGAACGAATTCCACCAAACCTTCGTACCTGATAAAAAAAAAACTGGAATTTCTCACCCACGAAAAAAATCCCCAACACAAACGCGTGAAACTTGTTCGGTTTGAAAGTAATAATAATAATAATAATAATAATAATAATAATGGTAGCAGAAGTGATAATTTTTATTTGGCACAAAGTGATGCTATTTATAAAAGGGGAGGGAGGTAAAAAAAATTTTTTTTTAAATGTACGTCTGTGATAATAAAAGAATGACGTCACGAAAAAAAAAGGTTTTAGCTTGCTACCCGAACCCCCCAACCCTTTACCCCCCCCTTTCGCACACCATCACCGATTTCAACCCCAGACAAAAAAAGTATCCAATCATTACTGAGATAATAAGAAAATCCCCCCGACATTATTTTGTCTTCTGCTTTTCTTTTCTTAATCGTCATCATTAATCTCGTAACGACGCTAAATTTCCTTCCCCCTGTTCCTTCCCTCCCCTCTTGTTCCTAAATTTTTTCTTTTTAAATTTCTATTATGTACGCTCATGATAATAATAATAATGATAATAACCGAAAAAAATAAATAATAATAATAACGAAACGTAAACAGGCAATGGGAAAAATTTTTATTTAAAATTTAAAAGCTTGAAAGAAAAAAAAAAAAAAAAAGAAAAAAAATTAATAAAAAACTTAAATTAATAATGTAAACTTCTAATCTACGGTATGATCATCATCATCATCATCATCATCATTATTATTAATTTTTCTTTTTAATAATAATAAAAAAAAAGCATTCGTAACCGTTAATTTATTACAATTTGTTAGTATTACTATAAATATTATCCACATTTACAATAATATAGTAATAATAATAATAATAATAATAAAGATAATGATAACGATAATGATAATAATAATATAAATAACAACAACAACTGTAATAATAATAATAATAATAATAATAAATTTTTTTCCGCAATTACATTACTATAAAAATTTAACGCGAGTAAATTTTTTTTTTTTTTTTTTAAATTTTTTTAAACCACGATTTATTAAATAAATGTTTAGTAATAATAATAATAATAGAAATAACAATAACAACGACGAGACTACTTTCCCATGAGTTAATAAAACGATTGATTGAATGAATGAATGAATGAATGACTGAATCGATTTTTCGCGTACAACAAATAAAGAAAGAGAAAAGAAGTAAAATATATATATATATATATGTATATAAAAATAAAAATAATGATAATGATAATAAGAATTTCATTTCAAATTTTTTTTTTCTTTTTGTAAATTTATGCTCGTTTAAAATTTAATAAAAATAATAGTAATAATGATAATAAAACAATAAAATTTTTTCCTTCCTTTCCTTTTCTTTTTCCTATTAAAAAACGACACACCATCGTTTCTTTCATCATCATCATCATCATCATCATTTGACAAAAATAAATTATATATTACAATTTTGTAACCGAACGACTGTCACAACAACAACAGAATAATAATAATAATGATAATGATAATAATAATAAAAGGTTTTTCGTTTAATAAAAAATAAAAAAAAAAAATTAATAAAAAATTCATCACTCATTAATCAAAGGAGCAGTGCCGATAAATTTTTTTTTTCTTTTTTCCTTTTTGTTTTAATATCAAATTTTAAAATTTTATATAATATAAATCCGTATAATTTTTATATTCGTTTTTTTTTTTTTTTATTTAAAAAAATAAAAAATTTGAAAACTTAATAACGTACACTTTTACTTTTGTAACGTGTATACAAATATATATAAATATATTCTCACTTTTATTTTTTTTGTGTGTGTAATTCATTCGCTTATCATTATTATTATCATCATCACCATCATTATTATTATTATTATTAATAAATTTAATGACGGGAATAATCAATCGAAAGAATTATTATTAGTATTGCCATCATCGTCGTCGTCACCACTACCTAAATTTTTATACTTTAAAATATTTTTTTAATAAAAAATCAAACGGCGCGTTACCTCCCCTCTCCCCTTCCCTCCCTCTTTAAAACAAAAATAAATAAATAGAAATTATTAATAATAATAATAATAATAATAATACTCGTTTCGACACACGTGCGAGCGCGCTATTTTAAATCCTTATCTGATAAGGTTAATTTTCTAAATTATCGATTTCGAAATTATTCCCCCATTAAATCGGGGTAATCGGGCTGAAAACGAATTTACTACGACAATCAAACGAGTGATAAAAAAAAGAAAAATAAAAAAATTTTTCCCCTCCCCTGCCCCCTCCCAACGCCGCCGCCCAGTGGTGTGGTCGTCATCAACATAACAACAACGACAACGATAATAATAATAATTTTTTGTTGTTTTTTTTTTTAAACATTTCTTAAAATTTATTTAAACGATTATTGATCGATGATGATAAGGTTATCATTAAAATTTTCTCTTATGTATGTATACATATATGTACATACCCAACAACAACAATAAAATTCTTATTAAAAAAAAAAAAAAAAAAAATACGAAAAAGAAGCAAAAGAAAAAGAAAAAAAATAAACTTGTGTAAAAAATAATCAATTTCATTATCATAGCATATAGTAATAGCGTAATAATAATAATAACAATATCATTATCATTATCATTAATATTAATATATATATATATATATTTATAAAATTATTAGACGATACCTTAAGCTCGACGGTTTTTTCCCCTCTCTCATTCATTATCTTAAAACACGACAAACAATCAATAATCGCTTGATTTACAAAAAATATATATATATATGTATGTATATAATAATAATAATAATAATAATAATAATAATAATAATAATAATAATAATAAATGTTTATAAAATGGACAAAATTCAAGCCACTACTTTTGGTAACCTATACACACATTTATTGAGGTACTTTTTTTTGTTTTTCTTAAAAAAAACCAATTTGAAAATAACAACGTTTATCAACAAAACGTTTAAATATGAAAAAAAATAAGCAAGAAAAGATGAAAAGAGAAAGAGAGAGAGTTAAAGATAGATAGATAGATAGATAGATAGATAAAGATGCAGTGTATGTGTTTTCTTCATGTTTTATGATTTTTTTTTTCTTTTTTGTTAACAATATTATTTTGAACGAGATGAACGCGTGCTTTGTAATTAATCAACAGAACCTGCGAACGCCCCCAACCTGCCCCCGAACTCTCCTCCTCCTTCCTCCTTCTTCTTTTCCTCCGTTTTCCTTTACATCGTCCGAGATTTCGAACGTGAATCCCAACAACGTTTGTTAATTTTTCACGGAATCACTTCGAGGGTGAAAGGTAAAAGAACCCGTAAAGAGGAGGAGGAGGAGGAGGAGTAAAACCTTCTTCCTTCAGGTACAAAGTCATCCTCGACGACTCATCATTTTTAGGTTTTCTTTTATTTTCCCCTTCGTTCTTTCCTTTCTTCCTCCCTTCCTTCCATCCATCCTCCGTGAATCTTCTTATCATCATTATTATTGTGTTATTATTATTCTTCACGTATCTGCCAGAAAAAAAAATTTTTTTTTAGTTTTTTTTCTCTCCTATTTAAATTATATTTACCCAAAGGGAGGGGTAGGGGAAGAGATCTAACCTGAAACGAACCTTAAACTTTTTAAAAAAATTTGAAAATTATTTTACCATCGTGTCCAACATCTAATGAAAATTTTTTTTTAAAAAATTAACAACAACCTGGCATTTTATCTTCTGCACAAGAGTAGTGAAGAAGAAGTAGAAGAAGGTAGGAGGTACAAGAGAGATTTATCGCTGAAAAACAATGAACCAAGTAATAATAATAATAATAAAAAAAAAAGAAAATATGATTAAAAAATTACGTTACGTGCTACGAAATCGATGCTGATGATGATGATGATGACGGATGAGTTTAATTGGTACACTAACGTCGTCGACAAAAAAAAAAAAAGTTATAAAACTACAAACCTCCTCCTTCTCCTAACAACCAACCAACGCGACTTTTTTTCCGACATTATAGACCTCTTACTATAAATTAAATTAATCTTTAGTACCTTTAAAATATCAGCAACGCTCATCTCGGGTTCGTAAAGCTCCTGTTATTTTCTTTTCGCGTGTAACATTTCCATTAGTAGAGTTTGAGTGGGAGCCCCTCCCGAACAATGCTTATGATAAAGATGATCTTCGCCTCGACTCGCCATCTGATGTATTTCCGGTAGTACTTGTTGCAACTTTGTGAATTTGTCCTTTATTTTTTTTTAAAGAAAAACAAATGTTATTAATAATTGATAATGATAATTATTAAATGTAATCATATTTCTATGAATTTATTTACCTGTATGTGTGGATAAATGGTTAACGTGTAATCAAGCAAAGCTTGAAGAACTTGCTCGTGTCCCTCTTGTACGTGCTTTCTATTTGAGATCCCGCGTACATCTGAAATTTCAACCGTAACGATAAAACAATCAGTAAAAGAAAAAAATTTTCAAAGGAAAACAAGAAGAAGAAATTTAAAATGAAAGAAAGATTTAAGGTTTCAAGGTTGTGCCCCGTTCGTACAACCTTAAAGACATCACCTCCACCAAATTCTAACAAGAATTTTCTAAATTAAAAATAATTTATTTAATTCAATAATTTATTGTGGTTAAATACGAAGCTAGCAAGCAAGCAAAAAAAAAAAAAAAAAAAACAGGTTTTGTGCATGTTTAAAAAAAAAAAAACCGTTAACTTTATATTATATCATCATTAAGAGAGATAGAGATAGAGATAGAGAGAGAGAAAGAGAGAGACAGAAAAACTATTACTCACCCGGATTGAGAAGCAATAAAAACTTGACGCAAATATAATCGGAAACATCAAATTTAAGGTCTTGAAGTTTGTTGGTAAGGTCGGTAAAATGATCGGCGAGTGTGGGCACGCCGAGTAGTCCGAGACAGAGAAGATCGAATTTTTGTCCGTTGGGAAGCGTCGTTTCGTCCGGCAGGTTGTTGTGCATTCTCTGATGCAAGTGATCGAGTACGAGCATGTCCGACCATGAATGTTGTAAAAGTTTCATTTGGTCGTCAACCTGTCAACAAACAAACAAAACATTGATTATAAATAAATTAATAATAATAATATTAATAAAAAAAAAAAAAAAGACGTCGTTGTCCGCGTGCCAAAAGAAATTGTCCTTGCAAAAAGTCGTTAACGCGTGTACCAGGAAGCCATATATATTTTTTTTTTTCATTTTTTACAACGTAAACATGTTGTTGTTGCTGCTACTACCACTACTACTACTACAACCACTCAGCTTATTATTATTATTATTAATATTTCTCCGACTTTGACGCCGACGTTTCCTCGCATCGACTATACGACTTCTTTCTATGCGCCGCCATTATACCTTCCGCCTTTTTCCTCCCTCTTCCCCTTTCCTTCCCTTTCTTCCCCCGTTAAATTATTAAAATAAAAAACCTTTTCATATATAATATTTTTTTTTTTTTTTTTACAGCTTACAACCTCGTTCTACATGTTTATCGTAAAAAAAAATCAAGTCGATGATATTATTATGCGTCATGCAGAGGTATACAGCATGACTTCGACATCATTACCGAAACTATTGTTTCCCTATTTGAAATTAAGGACGACGTAATAATTACCATAATCAATTCTAGTTATGAATCTCAAAAAGAAA
>NW_002987822.1:619492-680056 GCF_000006295.1 Pediculus humanus corporis
GTAATTAATCAGTCAATGAATGAGAATGAATGAATGAGAGAGAATGAAAGAGAGAGAGAGAGAGAGACTACATCTCATTCATTCCATCACACACACACCGCAAATAAATAGCATCTAAATTGCATTCTTTGATGAATTTTTGTAATTAACAAAATTCGCGTTAAAAAAAATTCCTTCCACCCCTCTCTATCTTTCTCTCTTTCTCTCTCGTTCCTTTTTATATGATTTCTCTTTTTTTTTAATGCAACGTTTTTAACATTAAATCTTTAAATTTTTTGCCTTGCATCGCCGTAAAAAGAAAATTCTATACATATTTTTTTTTTTTTTTTACCGCAAATAAAATTTATTTACATTTTTTCCTCCTCTCTCTCTCTCTCTCTCTCTCTCTATTAATAATAATAATAAAAAGCTTTGAAATAAAAAAAAGAAAAATAAAAGGAAAAGGAAAAAAATAAAAAAAAAAGAAAGTAAAATTCATCTCTCATAAATCAATCAACACACACACCCGAAGCACACAACAACAAAAAAAATTTATTTCTTTTTTTTTTTTTTATTTTGGGGCCGACCCTATTAAACCTAACATCTCTGTTATTTTGACACACGGAACCACACCACCGACCCATTACAACAACAACAACAACAACAACCATGTTAAAGGTTTTTGTTTCTTGTCTTGTTGGTAAAAAAAAAAAAAAAAAAAAGTGAAAACTAGGTCAGTGGCAACCATTGAATCGATCGATCGATCGATCTAATTTGAATGTTTTTGTTGTCAATTTTTTTTTTTTGTTTGTTTGTTTGTTTGTTTGTTTGTTGTTGTTGTTGAATAAATGACCATTGTCGATATGAGAACAATGTACATATATATGTATATATTCAGAAAATATTTACCCGCAACTCGTATATTCTCTATAATATAAAAAGGGGTCAATTGAATTGTAAATCAACCTACGACGATTTCGTCGGTTCATCTTTTTTACTTTTTTTTTTATCACAGTCGTCATTGATATATTTTTATGATGACAACAACAACAACAACAATAACAACCATCGAAAGTTTTTTTCTTTTTTTTTTTTTCTTTTTTTTCCTTTTCCTTTTTTTTATGACTTTTTTTTTTTTTTTAAAATTTTTTTCATGCTTTTCTCTTTCTCTCCCCCTCTCTACCTTTTTTTTCTTCTTTTTACCTTTTTCTTTCTTTTTTTTTTATTTAGATCAAAGTTTCCGCGCGAAATAAACGTTTCGTTTTTCGGCATCCGACTCATAAATTAAAATTTTTCGATATTACAAAAAAAAAAAAAAATAATAATAATAAAAAGGAATTTAAGAAGCACCCGGAAACGTGACACTTACAATTTACTAAAATTCAAACCATCCTCTTCCTTACCAAAATACCAACCGTATCAAACGCATGCGAAGACAACTAAAAAACAAAGAACAGAGGGAGAGGGGGAGAAGACCGAAAGAGAGAGAGAAAGAGAGAAAGCAATACTTAACATTTTATCGATATGTTTACATTCGATTTTCCTGACGGTTTTTTTTTTTCGGGGGGACAACCTCTCCCCTTCAGCTCACGACACCGAAAAAAAATCGATTTCCCCCCTCACCACCACCACCACCCTACCCCTATTTAAAAAAAACGCGAAACCCAAGTTTTGCAAATTAACAACGAGGATATTTTTAATAATAATAATAGTTACGTAACATGACGAAAATATTAAAGAACTCCCCACCTCTTCCTCCTCTTTTCCCCCCATTATTTTTCTTTTGAATAATATATATTATTAAACGAAAACTTAATGCTTTTGCATGTTTTTTTTTGGAAGGAGGGGGTCCGTTAATCTAAAACAATCGAATATTAGTTAATTTTTAAAGTAAATTTAAATCTTGACCTTTTAAAATTTTTTTTTGTTAACTTCTTACAAATTTTATAACTCATTAATTGACTCGACCAACCCCCGCCCCCAATGGTTCGTCGAAACGAAACTAAAATAAATTAACCTGCTTTTGGGGAGGAAGGAGGGAGAAAGAGAGAGAGAGAGAGAGAGAAAACAGCAACAACAAAATATGACCTCCTTTGATGTGGAGGAGTCGTAAGGTTAACCGGGTTTCGATCAATTTGGTAAAAATAAAATCTATTATTATTATTATTATTATTATTATTATTATTAAATATCGAGAAGATTCTTTCCTTGATCCCCGTCCGGAAATTTTTTTTTTTTTTTTTTTGCTACCGAATAATTAAAAGGGACGAACGGTTCGTGTATGCGGGCTCTTTATTTAACGTAATTTATAGATTTCGAAAAAAAAAAATATATTTAAAACCTTTCCGGTCGTCCCTGTCATTTATTTTTTATTCTACATTTTATTAAACGTTACGCAAACCCCGGAAACAGATTAGAAAATAATAATAATAATAATAAACAAAACTTAAAAAAAAGGCCATTTTTCCGAATCGAACTTATGAATCATTAAAATCAATGACTTAGAATTTATATTCAAAAAAAAAAGAAATCAAAGGCCTTATACATCGTACGCCGTTGCGTGTGATTGCCTATTATTATTATTATTATTATCATTATTATTATTATCGTGAAGCGTTCGACTTACCTTCAAATCTTTGAAGAATATTGAATTTCTCGCCCAATCCACTTGCGAAAACAAATTTTGGTCCAACACTTTACACATAAGTTCAAACAAATCCACTTCACATTGATTGTACGTCTGGTTTTGTAAAAGTCCAAACAAGCTGTTCTGCCACTCCCGATCGTCCACGCTCGATATAAAGTCTCTTATCATAGGTGAAATTTTATTACAACTAGAACTGGAAGAGTTTCCGGGACCGCCGGAACTCCCGTGAGGTAACGAAACACCGTCGAACGGAAAGGCTTTAGGTGAAATTGAATTAGGTGACGGGGTCGTCGAGTTGGCCGTACCCCATAGTTTGTGGTCGCTGCTAGGCACGAGGTTGTTTGAGGTGGGGTTACCGCCGGTTCCGACGATTTGCAAAACGGGCGGTTGACCCGACTGCGTCGTCGCGATCATGTTCGCGGACGTCGTTTGACCGAACGACACGGTTATCGGACTCGGCGACGAATCCGGACTGCTCGTCAGGCTCGACACCTGCGGGATTTGTATCTCCTGTTTTATGTTGTGTAGGTTTTCAAAGTGGCTCGGCGGACCGTAGCTGAACGCGACCTGTCCGTCAGTTAAAGGGTGACCCCGAATCGTTTGAACGGCTATCTGCCTCTGACGCATCATTTGCAACTTTCTCGCTCTATCTCTTTTGTACATTGGACCAAATTTATTTCTACCACCGCGCATTCTGTCGGCGCGAACGGCTGAAAAGAAAAAAACAAAAAAATTTAAAAACATTGACACGATCTCGTGACACGATTACTTAAACCTAAAAAATACTCAAACACCCATATGCTTCTCAATGTTAGGATAACCTATATTTCAAATTATGGTTGCGCTAAATAATAATAATAATAATAATAATAATTATTATTATTATTATTTAAAAAAAAAAAAAATCCCAAAATAGTTTTGGTGACCTAAAAAAATTCTTATTTTTTTACTTTTAAATACAAGAATATCATCAAAGCGTGTCTACAAACAATAATTAAAAGATAAAAAAAAAAAAAAAAACCTAAAAAAATATGAGATCACAATGAAAAATTTACTCCGGTTTACGACAATTATTAATTATTCCTTTTTTTTTTTTTTCATTGTCTGATATTATTAGAAAAACAACAAAGTTGTGTAAAATACGATAGCTAGCACGTGGATTAGTTTTTCTTTTTCGAATTTAAAAACAAAGATTAAAAATTTAACCTTTTGACACCCCCCACACACATCCAGCATCGTACCCCTTTTTACGCAACTTTTTTTTTGATTTTTCCTAAAGTAGGACCTGTTAAAGTTCAAAATCGGGATCTCGTCGTCACAACACATGATTTGAAAAAGAGTTAAAATCAGTATGTTATGAAAAAAAAAAAAAAAAAAGCAGAAGACAAACCTTAATATATATGTATATATGCAAGGCACGAACTGATATATTTTTCGTGTTTTTACGTTTTAATTTAAAACAAGAAAATTCGAATCGAATCAACGACCCAACGTAAGTAAGTTAAAAACTACACATTATCATCATCATCATCATCATCATTATTATTATTATCATTATTATTATTATCATTATTATTATTATCATTATTATTATTATCATTATTATTATTATCATTATTATCATTATTATTATTATCATTATCATCATTATTATTATTATCATTATTCAATGGATCTTGAGAGAGAGAAAAAAAAGCGAAAACAAAATTTAAAATCCTTTTCCTATTCTTTCTTTTTTTTTTTTTTAACGAAATCGTTGGGTTTTTAAATTTCCCGCGCATTTCATTCAATTTTTTTTTTTGTTTTCTCCTTCGAATATTAATAATAATAATAATAACAACAATAATAACTTTTTAGAAAAATTCCGTTCGATTTTTTTTTTTCTTTTTCTTTTTTTAAAACGAAAATAAATTACCTTGAATCAATGAAAAAAAAAAAAAGAAAAAAAGAAAAAGAAAAAAAAGCGCATTATCCGTTGCTAATAATATTAATATTAATATTATTATTATTATTATTATTATTATTACTATTTAAAAAAATTTTTTTTTTTTTAAACGAAAATAATTACGGATTGCAAAATCAAGGAAGAATGATGATTCATTTCAAGGTTTTCATTTTTTTTTCTTTTTCTTTTTCTTACACACGAAAAGATTTTTCCGATTGACAATTTTTTTTTTCTTTTTTTAATGGACGATTATTAAGAATAGTAATAATAATAATAAGCGTGAGTCAAACCTTCACTTCCGTTATCAATACATAAAAACCTGGAATTAATAATATCCCCCTTCATATATATATATTTTTTTTTTCGTGAAAATGATCCAAAAAAAAAAAAAAAAAACTCCAAGGGAAAATGATGAAAGGGCGGGGGAAGGGAAGGAGGGGAGGATAGAAGAGGGGGGAAGGCAAAAGAAAAGAAAAACAATCATTAGAACGTCAAATTTTCTCGTATAAAACTCGTAAAAAAAGTAAAAATAATTTCGGTAATGGATTCCAGTGAAAATAAAATAAAATAAAATCTGGAGAACCGAATTTTTATTATGTATTTTTCATCTCACTCTCTCCTCTCTTCCCCCCCTCTCTCTCATTTTATTATTCATCGTCGAAAGGCGCTCTGCGGTTGTTTTTAACCAAAAAAAAAATAAAATAAAATATTACCAACCGTAACGAAAAAGAGGAAAAAAAAAAAAAAACTAAAATTGAATATTAAAAAAAAAAAAAAATGTCGTCGACACAGATTTCGAAACAATGTATATGAGAGGAGGGGGAACCATGAGAACGAACTACCTGGAACGCACACATATGATTTTCCAGTCACTGGCTCCGACATATTGTTTCTCTATGAAATTGTACTCAGGGGGGAAAAAAACAAAACACAAAAAACAAAAACAAAAGCAAAAAAACTGAAATTCTTAATCGTATTTACAATTACTTTTTGTTTATTTGAAAATCTACAATAATAACAATTATTATTATTATTATTTTAAAACAACAACAAACAACAAAACGAAAAGTATTGCCAACATGCACGCAAAAAAAAAAAAAATTATTCGAATCGGTAAATTAAATTTTTTTAGACGCAAATTAAAAACGACGTCAACAATGTCGACCAAATTGATCAGCGACGACAAAATCAAAATAATAATAATAATAATAATAATAATAATAAGCCAACGGCCATAGCGTGCTGGTCACACCGGTTCCCGTACGATCACCGAAGTTAAGCAGCATCGGGCGTGGTGCAAACTTGGATGGGTGACCGTCTGAGAACGCCACGTGCTGTTGGCTTAAAAGAGCAAAAAAAAAAAAAAATGAGAACAAGACAAAGTAAGAACCAAAAAACAAATCTTGTTCTACTGTCGACCTGAGGCAGCTCGACGAGAACGTGAATTTCACTGCTTCTGACCCTGGCCACTCCAAAGATGTTAGTCACCGGAGCCCAGTTCAGGAGACAAATCGTTCCCATCGAAAAAGACGGACTCAGGAAGACCTTCAAGAATTGATGTGGTGCTATCTTATAATAAGTGGCACCACCGAAATTCGAGTATTTGTCCCTAAGGAATCGGGTAGAAACCTCGGATAAATACTTAAAAACTCCGACAAGTAGCCTTGTCGTGTTTAATGGTGGATAATAATAATAATAAAACGAAAATAATTTAAGTAAAAGAGCAAAACCTGAAAAATACGAAAAAGAAAAAAAAAACCTTGAAACACTTTTAAAGAAAAAAAAAAAAAAAACTCTGGGAAACGGAATTGCCAACCTAAATTAATTTTTTTTTTTTCCATTTTGAAAATTTCATCTTTAGACTACGAAAACACCAAAAAAAAAAAAAAAAAATTACGAAAACTTTTAAAATTACCCCTCCCTCTCTCCCTCCCCTTATGGATTTATCAGGCTCCGAATCGATAATTTTAATTATAATTATTAATATTATTATGATCATTATTATTCCACCGCGAGTAAATAAATTTTCTTCGTTTTCCCCCTCGTTTATCTTTTCATCATTCCCCCCAACCTTGTTATCAGTGTACTCTTCTTTCTATTATCATTTAAAAACCAATTCGCGCCAAAAATAAATTTTTATCACAACCACAACAATTAATAACCCTTCCTAAAAGAAGGGGGGAAGGGAGAAGGGGAAGGAGAAAGAGCTCCTCAAAAACACGTTTGCATATTTTTCATTTTCACGGTCATCCGACAGCAAAATTGATAATAATAATAATAATAATAATAATAATAATAAAACACCAATTCTTAATGAGCTTTCGAAATCTCGTATAAATTTCAACAAGAGATGAGAAAAAAAGAAAGAGAGAGAGAGAGAGAGTGAGAGTGAGAGAAAAAAAATAAAAGAAAATTTAAGGACGACCTTGATAATTACATTAAAATATATTGATGATAACGGTAATAAAACAAAAACAAAACAAAGAAAAAAAAAAATCGAAAGGGAAAATTCGGCCAACTTTTATATATAAAAAAAAAAAAAAAAATCGAAGGCCAAAGAAATATCCGATTTAGAAAAATAAAAATAAAAAAACTTTTACTATTTTACGAAAAAAAAAAAAAAAAAAAAACACGCACGCGCACACTTTTCGTAGTAAGTAATCACGATGGAGCATAGAATCTCCCCTCCCCTACCTCCCCTTTCCTCCCCCCATGAAAACCGACATCTTTCGAACATCAGTCAAGAAAAAAAATCTCTTTTGGCTTCTTCCTTCCTTCGAGAGTGTGTGTGCAAAGAAGAGGGAAAAAAGAAAAAAAAAAATTCTCACGAGTTTTATTGCCAACATGTGAACAAAAAAAAAAAAAAACCAAAAAAAGCTTTAAAAAACAGAAAAATAGAAAGAAAAAAACGACGAATCAGCACGAACATTCGCAAAAAAAAAAAAAAAAATTTTTTTCTTTTTAAAATTGCTTTTTAAAAAAATGACCCAAATTACAAAATTATGTTTATGCGTCCTAATTTCACGCTTTAAAAAAAAAAAATTTAACATAACGACAACTTTCAGTCCAAACAAAGTCATTCAACGTGATATTGAGACTTTTTCTCTTTCTCTCTCGTTGTACAAACTCAATGACGAGAACAAACAACAACGAACAACAACAACAACACGGATTAAGTGCATTCATTGATCGATCGAAAGACAACATCTTGTGAAAAAACATTCGTGCGATTTTTTTTTTTGATTTAAATTTAATTGGCTGATAAATAATCGTCTTGTGATCCCATCAATCATTTCCCCCTCCTCCTCTTACTCTCCATTTCTCCTCCTTCTCTTCTCCTCCTCCCGGTTTGTTTTTCCTTTTACGCGAACGACGACGAAGACAAAAAGAAAAATAAATTGAATTTTCTGAGTCAAGGACGGACGGATATTGGGGAGAGAAAGGAAGAGAGAGAGAGAAAGAGAGAGAGAGAGAAAGAGAGAGAGAGATTGATCCAAGGCCACGAGGCAACGAGTCGAACGAGAGAAAGAAAGATGGAAAATACTTTCACCGTGGGGTTACATAAAAAAAACTATTATGGTATAACAGGAGTAGTAGAGTTTCGTAATAGTGCAACGTTTCAAGGTCGCCGATGACTTTCTTTTCTTTCTTTTCGATTATGTCACTTTCTCCATGCTATTTCATTCACCGACATTCGTTAAAAAAAAAAAAGGTGTTGATAACGTTCAAGGTCTTTAAGTTACGTCTTTTTTTTTTCTTTTTTTTTTTACAACTGACCATTAACCCACCGTGTCATTCAAACGATTTCGCATTAAATCGATACTTGAATTTAAATAACGTGTTGTTCGTTTGTGAAAAGAGTGAGAGAGAGAGAGAGAGAGAGAGAGGGGGGGGAAATATTGCGAGAACGGAAAACGTAAAAAACAAAGACACAAAAGCCAAAACAGTTGCGAAACTTAAAAACTTCAACTTTTTAAGCTATCGTGTGACGCGATTTTCTTCGTCTCTATAATTTACATATCGTTAACAAAAAAAAAAAGGAAAAATCAGATAATGGCACCTCTTTTCCACGGGGGCGGGCGAGGGGGGGCATAAAACGTATGCAAACATCATCAGTCTCTTTTAAATTTTTCCCTACGTGCCTATTACTATACCCAGTACTCATTTTTCCGGACAAACTGTTTCGCGCGATAAATCATTTTTCGTCGAGGAAAAACGTGGGGAAATCCGGGGGGAGGTGGAGGGAAGAGGGGAAACGTTATTACCGTAATATTAAATTAACGGAGTTACAAAATTTCGGAGGAAAAAAAAAAATTTAATTACCCACAATTAGTGCAAAATTTCACAAAACTTGCGGAACGTCATCATTAACGAACGAAATAAAAAATTACGTTTGCTCGTAACTAAACGCACTGCAAAAAAGCGATGATGAGTACGAAAATAATAATAATAATAATAATAAACAATAACAAAACCGTTTCCTCCCCCCTCACTTTCCCACCTTCTAAAAGAAAATGAAAAAGAAAAATAAAGGCCACCACACACATCTTCTCTTTTTTTTTTTCCGCTTCATTTTCATTTTCAATTTTCTGCAGCCACGCACGAATACGCACACGCACACGCATAAAAACCATCGGCGATAAATTTATTTTCTTTTTATTTAATTTTCTTTTGGAAAAATTTCAAAAAAAAAAAAAAAAAAATTTTCCGTCCCAAATTTTGCAAATCACACACTTTTTATTCAATTGACCGAAAACTCTCGTATTATTTCGCCAATTATATTTTTATTTATTTTTTTAAAGAGATCGAGAGTGAATCTAAATTTTAATAAAATAGTAATAATAATAATAGTAATAATAATAATGATAATAATAAATTTTAAAAGAAAAATTAATTCATTAAAATTACAACGCGATACTCACGCGCAAACGCCAAAAAAAAAATTTTCTTACGAAATTTAATTTTCCACCACGGTATTTTGCAAACAATACAAATAAGTGGTCATTATTATTATTATTATTATTATTATTATTATTATTATTATTATTGTTGTTGTTGTTGTTGTTATTTTCACAAAATTAAAACTTCGCTTTCAATTGTTTCATTTCACGTACGTTATATGCTATTTTTTTTTTTCTTTCAAAAAATTTTTCTTCGTTCGGCAAATTCCCCCCCCCCCGCGCCACATTCCCCCCCTCAATGTGTCAACAACACCTTGAAAGGTATCACACAGTCGTAGTATTCCAGAGTACGAAATTTTATTTCGAAAAAAAAAAAAAAAAAAATTTACTCCATCTTGCGAATTTGTTATTATTATTATTATTATTATTATTATTATTTTTTTTTTTATTATTATCATCATCATCATCATCAAGTGAAGACTTTTGCAACGATTTCGGGTAGGTCAAGGTCAAAAATTATAACCAAACTTAGTAAGAAACAAAACGGCAAAAAATTCCCACGCTGCAGGTACAAAAATGAAATAAAAAGTAAAAAAAAAAAAATCGCGATGACGTTTAAGCAAAAAAAAAAAAAAAAAAAAAAATTAACAACTGAATTTCTCGATGCGTCGTACGATTGTTATCATTATTATTATTATCATCATCATTATTATTTTTCAATCCACCAAAAAAAAACCCGATCAAATTCTGACACAGTTTCTTTAAATGGTCACAAAAGAAAAAAAAAAAAATCGAAAAGAAATTTAAAACCCTAAAACAACACATTTACTATTTGTCGGCCATTTGTTATTATCATCATCATCATCATCATTATTATTATTACAATTTTCCTAAAATAAAATATAAAAAAAAATTGTCATTTCAATTAAAAGTATTAATTTTTTTTTAAAGACGACGACATTTCTTCCAAAAACTTATAGAGAGAGAGAGAGAGAGAAATAAGCAAGAAGATCGGAACGGAAAATCTCGTCGTTGTCGTCACAATCATTGTGACTAATGCGTGTGTGCGTGTGCGTGTGCGTGCGTGTCTTAGACTCACAAATTAATTTATGTTAATGCGAATGCGACTCTTCGCGAGCGTAAAACTTAACAACATCATCATCTCAGACGCGAATTTTCACGTACATAATAATTTTTTTTTTAAAGACGCAGTCGACGCACACGCACGCACCCACGCACACACGCACAAAATACGTACGTAATCGGTGACAAAAACATAACAAGGAAAAGAAAAGAAGAAGAAAAAATAATGATGACGATGATAATTTCCCCCCCCCATTTACTCTCGTTCGCTCGCTCCAGATGTCTTTACACGTATATTTATATATTCCAAAAAGTAATAATAATAATAATAATAATAATAATAATAAAATCAAGTTTCACAAGCTCTTTTGCATAATATCCCTTCCAGTTAACAGACTTTTTGTTATTGGCAAAAAAATAAATAAAAAAATAAAAATTATTTTTAACGTTTTTCTTTCCCTCTTGTTTCTCTCTCTCTCTCTCTCATATTTTAACGGAGGAGGAGGAGGAGGAGGGAGGAGAGAAAAAAATTATGACAATGATAACAGTGATGATAATGACTCGAAATATTTAAAAAAAAAATGACCGTCTCTTTTTTTATCCTCCCATCCCTCTCATTTTTTCCCTAAAGAAATATTGACCCGAATAAAAAAAAAATTCTAAAGGTTAAGGTCACTATAAAGAAGGAAAAAACACTTTCCCGGACTTTGAATTGCTCATTAAAAAAAGAGAGAGAGAAAGAAAGAAAGAAAGAAAATACAAATAATAATAATAATAAAAATGGGAAAATTATGCAGATCGTTGAATTGATTGTTATTTGCCACGATAAGAAAAAAAAAAAAAACTCGATGAAAAAAATTTTTTTTTTTTTTAGCCAGTTCGGTGTTTTTGAAATGATTTTCCGTTTCGCCCTTTCCACCCCTTTCCCCCCACAAAAATCATATCCCTTTCATTTCTCATCACCCTACTTCCGCCCCCCCCCAAAAAAAAAAAAAAAATTCAAAATACCCTCTGCGGTTCGACGTATTTTAAATCGTATCAGAATTTAAAAAAAAAAAAAAATCAATCAATCAATCAATCAAACTCAACAATGGGGTGATGACGTGGACGGTCATGGAAAATCGACCGGTTTTTAATTAAAAAAAAAAAAAAAAGAGAAAATCTAAATTACACAGAAAAAAGAAAAGAAAAGAAAAGAAAAGAAACCTTACTACTACCTTACATCATCATAAAAAGATAGAAATTGTGTCTCGATAGGTATTTTAGGTATCATTCGAAAACTACTATTATTTATTCATGTAATTTAAACTTTCCCTCGTTAAAATCAAAGGTATGATACCCGGTAGTAGTAGTAGTGGTAGTAGTAGTAGCGAGTGAGTATAAAGAATATTAAACCTAATTTAATGAATGCGGAGGGCACCACAAATTTAAATCTTTTATATATATTTTACGCGTTTGGGCAGAGACACAAAGAAGAAAGAAAAAAAGAAAGAAAGAAAGAAAAGATATAAAATAATAAAAATGAAACCGAACACACACACAAAAAAAAAAAAAAACCAAACAAAAAAAAAGAAAAGAAAAGAAAAGAAGAAAAAGACAACTTTTCAAAAGGTAAACACCACATTTTTTTTTTTTATAATTTACATTATGGATGGATGGATGGACTTTCACTGTCCTTGAAGGTATTCGAACGAAACGAACGCTTTATGTAACACCCGACGCAGACGGGTGTACACTTCGAACAGAGCATCTTTCACGTGTATCATCATCATCATCATCTTGTTATAGCCCCCTGCTAGACGTTAGGCTTTCCGTTCTGTACGTGTTCTCGCCGGCACACAAAAACAAACGACCGAACGATGGATCGATCGATCGACCGACTATCTACCACCATTTCCAGTTTTTTCCATCTCTCCCTATCAGACGACCGTCTCGCTATCCGTTCGTTGCATAAGATTCGTCGTGTCGAGAATGTGAGAAGAAAGTGAGAGTCGATTGTATCGCGGGCTACAAGAAAATATTTCTAGTCTCCTCCACCATACGCCGACGGAACAAATCAAATTCAATGCGACCATTATAAGCAGGTCACACGTGTTACATACGAATGAAGCCACGTGGAACTCGAAGTACTCTTCTTTTAAACTTATTCTTCTTCATCTTCTTTTACTTCTTGAAAAAAAAAAAAAAAAAACCAACGACTCGATCCGAGTTTCATTTTCAGCCTAAATCCGTTTAACTCGTGTCTGCTTCCACGACAAAAAAAAAAAAAAAGAAAACAAAGAGTAGAGTTTTGAATTTTTCTTTTCTTTCCTTTTCCTTTCCTTTTCCTTCTTCTCATCTTCTCTTTCGGCTTTTTGTTTTTCTTTCCTTTTTTGTCTTTTAAATAAATTATTCGAAAACATTTGATGAAATGTAAAAGATATTGGGTGATGATTTAATGATTCCAGTTTGTAGCCGAATGTCGCTCCAGATATAATGCGATACGGTACTCGGTTCACTTTTAGAGAGAGAGAGAGAGAGAGAAAACAAAGATGCCATCTCTAAAATTACGTTTGTTTCCTTTTTTTTTTTTTTTTTTCCTTTTATAAAAATTTGAAAAACGTTGAAACAACAATCGTTTGTTTCATTATTCTTTTTATTTTTTTTACACCATTTAAATTTGGAGGAAAAAAAAGAAAAAAAGAAAACAAAACGTTATTCTTACGGAATCACACGTCATGACGCATGCGCTCTTTCATTACAATTTCGAAATTCGACATCATTTGTAATCCATAAATCCAAGCAAAAAATATTTAAAAATTATGTAAATGATAACCACTAATAACTGGAACGAGATTCCTGCAATGGTGATATCTTTTTCGTTTTTCTTTTTCCAGCACACGCCACGTTGTTCTAGGTGAAGAAAATGACGGGGGAGGGGAGGGGCGGAGCGGGAGGAAAATGACATTTAAAAAAAAAAGATCCGCCAACAACAGAAACGAAATTAAAACAGAAAGAAGAAGACGACAGAGGAAAAAGCGAAAGAAAGAGAAAACGGGGAAAATTGATCTGGAAAAGCAATGACCGACTTTTTTGCCCCGCACACGCCTCTCCCCCAAATATTAATAATAATAATAATAATAACAACGTGAATACTTTGACAATTTTAAACGATGATTGCTTCCCCCCCAAACCAACCAACCAAACGATTTTTATTCCCGATCATCACGAAAATTAATGATATAATACACCAACGAAACGGAAACGGGGGAGATGGGGGGGGAGATAAAGAGGAAAGGAGGGGAAAATTAAATCAAAAATTCAAAGGGAAAATCCCCAACAAAGTATTTTAATTGAGTGAATGTCCAATGAATTTAAAGGAAATTTTACGGTGAATCATAACTACCAGGCCCGATCCAGGTTTGACAACATTATAAAAAAAAAATTACCAGGTATGACAAGTAATAATGCCTTAAAACCTAAACGTAATAAGGTCTTTCCCGGTCTTAAAAAAAAAAAAAAAAAAAAAAAAAAAAAAAACATTTGAAAAACTTTTCGCGCAGTCTTTCTCTATTCATTTATTCACCACGAAAATTAAAAAAAAAATTCTCTGATAAGTTTTCTTTTTTCTACATGATTTGTTAAAAACTAATAAATTTTACCGTTGCGTGGAAAACCTTTCGTAAAAACGTCACGTTTTTTTTCTTTCTCTTTTTATTTTATTGCATTTCTTTCCCCCCTCTCTCTCTCTCTCTTTCTTTTTTTCTTTCGTTCAATTCCACTTGCTCTCGAAAACGGTGAGAAAAATAAAAAAAAAAAATTAGGAAGAAATAATAATAATAATAATAAGTTTCATTTAAATTAATTTTTAAAAGAAACATAACGTAGGAGAGGAGGTAAGAGGGGAGATAGAGGGAGGAGGGGAGAAGAGGAGAGGAAAGGAAACAGGTTTTTTTTTTTTTTTTTTTATTAAAATCCACAACCGAGCCGACTCTTTTGTAAATTGCTTCATTTTTTTTTTTTTTTTTTTTTTTTTCAAAACGGTTTGTCAACATTCGTGTGGTTTTTATACAACAACCTAAACGATGTGTGTGCGTGTGCGTGTACGCATATTTTTACAAAAATAAACGCTGAAAAATGACAGGGAGAAAGAGAGAGAGAGAGAGAGAGAGAGAGAGAGAGAGAGAGAGGTAGAGAGAGAGAGAGATAGAGAAAAAAAAAAATTAAGCAACAGAAAAAAATGCCAATTCGTTGCTAAATTTTCAAATTAACGTTTCGGGCCCCCCGAGGGAATGTATCCTCGTTTCATTCATCATGGCGGATTATCATTATTATTATCGTTATCATTATCATTATTAATTAAAAATTATTCGAAAAAAAGGTACGTTAAGAAAAAAGAAAGGGAAAAATGTTTATAAAAAAAATAAAGATTATACACGGGTCGAGGTTTTCCTTTTCTTTCTTTCTTTCTTTCTTTCTTTCTTTCCCTTCTCCTCCCCTCTCTCCCCTTCCTCCTCATTTCCTTTTAAAAAATCAATCGTATCTCAACCGACAGCTTACAAAAAAAAAAAAAAAAAAAAAAAAAAAAAAAAAAAGTAAAAATAAATTCTATCGATTTAAAAAAAAAAAAATTTGAATTTTCTTCGCGACACGAAACCTAGAAAATTTTCTTTTAGAACCCTTTTTATTGCTCCACATATATAAATCCCGACGTCGCCTGACCTAATATATGCTTGCCCTTAAAAAACTTTTTTCTTTTTTTTTCTTTTCCTTTCTGTTTTTACGAGTTTTTCTACAACCCGAAAAGTTTATTTATTTATTTATATAAATTTTTAAAGTAAATTAAAAACGAACGAATCGATGCGTGTGTAACGGGTGAGGGTGATGGGGAGGGGGAGGGGAATTTAACTTTCTTTTTTATTTAAACAAATTTTAAAAGAGAAACCCTTCGTCGTAATTCACTCACTCACTCACTCTCTCTCTCTCTTTCTTACTCCCTCCCCCCCTTCCCACGAATACAAAAATTCCAAAAAAAAAAATTTAAACGGTATAAAGAATAAAAAAGCCCCCGAAAAAAAAAAAAAAAAAAAAAAATCCCGACGAAAAAAAACATTTCGGTCATGGTTTCCTCCGTAACGAAAATCGTCCGACGTATAATTTTTACTTTTTCAACGTCGTAATAACAACAACAACAGGTATACGATTTTTTAAAAAAAAAAAAATTATTTTAGTCATATATAAACGACGCATCTTTTGGGTCACGAATCAAATTGTCTTTTTCTTCACGCTCATAAAAAAAAAAAAAAAAAAATTCTTGCTCGAAAGAAAGAGAGAGAAAGAAAGAAAGAAAAAAGAGAGAGAAATAGAAAAAAAAAAAAAAAAAAAAAATGTACGACACGACCGAATCGAGTATAAAAACTTTAAAATTTTTTCGTCGACTGGAAGAAAAGAGCGTGGAGGAGAGAGAACGAGGGGAAGAGGAGGGGAAAAACGATAATAATAATAATAATAAAAACAATGAACCTTAAAAATCAATCGTTATGCATTTACTAACGGATGCTAACTACCATGCCGTCGTGTGAATTTTTTTACATCACCCAAAGGAAAATAATAAATCGATTAGTACAACGCACAAAGATGCCAATACGCATACTTTACGGTAGATCACGACGGCGACGACGACGACGACGACGACAAAACAGAATATTTTAAAAAATCAAAAGAAAATAATAATAATAATAATAATAATAATAATAATAAATCCGAGTGAAATCAAATCCGTCGACGATACCTTATTAACCCGAGTAAATAATGATTACATAACTGACACTTTCTAGGATTTTGTTGAAGATCATTGCCACACATTCGATAAAAACGAGTTATACGTAAGGAAAAAAAAATCAAGAAAGAAATTCAGGTCTGTACCTGATACTAATACCAATAAAAATAATAATACGAGAGAGAGAGAGAGAGAGAGAGAGAGAGAGAGAGAGAGAGAGAGAAAAAGCAAGATGAAATACATGGAAAAAGAAAATGACGTAAACGGAGGGAAAAATTAATACATTTCAATAATTTTCATGGATTCCTTATTACAAATTTCAAATCGAAAAAATCTGGGAGTAGAGCGAGTAAAATTTAACAGAAACAGGTACGACAATAAAAAAAAAGTCCCCAGACGAGAAGGAAAAATAGCAAACGAAGCGTAATAAACTTGATAAAATCGAGAGAGAAAGAGAGAGAGAGAGAGACAAAAAAAGTTTCTAAACATTTAACAAAGTGCAAATGCAATTGTGCAAGAACATAGTAATAATAATAATAATAATAATAATAACGTATGAAACAAATCGATAACTAATATCATGGGAAAAAAAGAAAACGAAAAAAACGAAAATTCCAGAAGGTTAAAAAAAAAAAAAAAAAAAAAAAATTCAAATGTGAAATGCCAGCCGAATTGTGTCTAGTAATTGAAGAACCACACGAAAGTGTACAAAAACTGGCAACGAAAGAATATTTCATTCTAGAATGTTCTTTATTCTAGATTTTTACGATTTTCATTTTCAGAGGGAAAAAAAAAAAAAAAATAGAAACAGGATGTGTAGACATTGAAAGGAAAAGAAAATCAAAAACGAGGTTTCGTAAAGCAACGCACACGCACACACGCATCCACAAATTAATTTCAAACGCCTCGCATTATAAAATAAAGAAAGACAAACATGCGAATAATGACGTGTACGTACGAAAGTGAAATTAAAACCGTTAAAGAAAGAGAGAGAGAGAGAGAGAGTGAGAGTGAGAATTTTTTTTTTTTTTTTAAACTTTGCAAAAAAAAAAAAAAATGACATAACTCGATAGAATAGGTACGACGACGACGACGACGACGACGGTTGTAAAGCAAAAGAAAATAAAATTGAGGTCAAGGACTTTAAGAAAGTAGTGGATGTAGATCGTCTGCAAACACGCACACACACGCACGCACGCACGCACGCACGCACGTTGCCATAATCGCTATTATGATAATTATGCAACGGCCGCTTTATCGCGCATTCATTCACTATTACGTTAAAAAAATGAGAAATATTGCAACCGGTTCGAAAAAAAAAATTGATTAATCGAAAAATCATATACAACATGCAAAAGCAAAAACGATTTATCGACCGTTCCCTCGAAAGGGCATGAGAACTAAGTTTAAAAAACAAATAAATGTTAACGCCCTTCCTCCCCTCCCCGAAAAAAAAGGATCGATTAAAAAAACTTTGGGAAAAATTTAAACGGGGGTAGGGGAATCTATCGTGCATAAGTAAAAAAAAAAAAAAAAAGAAAATTTTTTAGTGAAACCAAAAACGACATTGAGTCTCTCTAGCGCCCTTCGCAACCCTTCGCCCCCCTCCCCAAAACTAAAACAAAAGAAACTTTCTCCCCCCAAAAAAAAAAGACAAACTATTTTAAAATTCCCCCCCCCCTTTTTTTTTCTTTTTCTTTCTTTCTGATACACAAAACAATTTTGTATTAATTTCATTTTAGTTTGAGGTCGAAAATCAATGAGTCGAAACAAGACGACACCAACGGCTGCCCCCCATCATATTCCTCCTCCTCCTCCCATCCTCCCCCTCCTCCACCCCTTCACCATCCCATTTGAAAATAAATCGTGCTTTATAAAAATAATAATAATTTTTTCCCAACTAAAAAAACAAAAAAAAAAAAAAACAATTTTTTTTAAATTACGGAGTGGACCTCGTTTTTTTTTTTCTCTCTCTCTCTCTCTTTTCTCGTACCTGAATTTTTAATTTTAGTTTATTTAAAACGATTTGAGATTTTGTTTTTTTTTTTAAAAAAAAAAAGAAATTTATGTGCGAAAGAACATTATGTCTGACACAAGAAATAAAGTCATTTAAATTGCGAAATTTTCCAATTACAAATGCAAAAACTTAAATCGGCAGCGCAACCATTTTTTTATCCGATTCAAAATTTTTACACACATTTTCATCGTCTATTTATACACGCACGTACGCACGCACACGCACACGCACACACTCACGGATAACGAAATGAAGAAAAGAAATAAAAAAACCGGTTCCGACATTTTTATTATTAAACCGCCTCCTGTGATAAAAATTTTTTTCAATTTGGCATTTTGGCATAGAAAAAAAAAATAAATAAATAAAAAACGTTTAAATCGCGACCAGTTAAACGTACGATACGTTGAGCCGGTCGCGAAAAAAAAAATTTTTTTTGCCAAATTTACCTTTGGCTTGCCAAATCGAAAAAAGACACGCGGAAAGAGGTGGGGGGAGAGAGAGAAAGAAAGGGAAACAAAAATAAAGTTTTCTTTCCCTCCTTCTCCCGCTCCCATTTTTTTTTTTTTTTCATTTCGCATGCGGAGATTATTTATAAATAAATAAAAATAAATGTTTTCGTTAGTATTTTTTTTTTTTTTTTTTTGGACAACCCTAGTCCTGGAAACCTGGAACCTCCTCTCACTTACGACCTTGAAGCTTGGCTCACGCTTGAGAGGAAAAAAAAAATAAAAGGAGCAAAAAAAAAAAAAAAAAAGTTGCGTTGCACACTCGTCGACCACTACTTACTGTCCGTTCTCACATCTTTCTTTTTTTAATTTTTTTTTGACTTACCTAAAACAAAAAGAAAAAAAATTATTATTATTATTATTATTATTATTATTATTAAATCCTCGAGCCGAAATCAGAAAATGACGAAAAAGAAAGAAAAAAAAATGCAAAAAATACAAAAAGTTAAAACCATTAACGACACAAAAATAAATTTTCTCGTTTTCGAACTTTGACTTTTATCGAAAATTCTCCAGGCTAAATCCGTTTTGTTTAACGTGCGTGCCTGAAATTCGCACCTGGAAAATACTTTTTCCAGGTATATTTCGCAATCCTTTTTTTTTGTGTGGGGAAAAAAAAATTTACATTAATCCAATTACTTTTTGTTTATAAAAAAAAAAAAAAATTTTTAATTGAGTTTAAAAAGCAGGTATATATATAAACTAAGGGGAAGGGGGGCAAACAAACTTTTTCATGAAAGTTGATGACTTGAATTTTCGTAAGAAATCAAATGCAGCTACAGCACTAGACCCACCACCAGCAACAGCAGCAGCAGCAGCAACCCTTCGAAAACGTGCGAAAAAAAAAAAAAAGTCATTAAAAAAATTCTCTCGTTCGAGAATAAACTCGTGTATAAATTTAACGTGGATCTCCTACTCTCCGTTGGGATCCTCAAAGAATTTTTCATTGGCTGTGGATATTTTTTTTTTTTAAATAAACATAACGATTTTAACAATTATCACATTTGAAAAGTGTGAATAGAAACATCATGATGAATTGATCCCGGACGAACTGAATAAAAAAATATTTTAAAAAATTTTTTGAATGCCCCCCCCCCTCTCGCGTGAGTGTTTGCGTTTAAATCCCACTTTTTTTTTTTTTTTTTTTTGGAAAAACTATAAAATTGATGATTGCTGTCGAACCGATTCCAACAACAACGCATTCATTCATCACAAATACAAAACACTTCGGAAGCGCACATTTATTTAGTCGTGGCATTAGAATAATCCCCCTACCCTCCCCGTTCAATAATTATATTGGCAAACATTATTTTATTGAACTTTTGCGATATTTGATTTTCGCCGATTGGTTAGTTTGGTACTTTAAGCTAATCCGATTAATTAGAAGGTAATTTTCGGTCGATACTAATTATGGTATTAAATAAATAGCAAGTCAAAAAAAAGGGGGACGAGGAGGTGAGGGGAAATATTATTATTATTAATAAGCAAAAATTTAAATTTTCAATTTTGCTTTTTGCCCCCGTTTAAAAAAATTAGAACGCGTAGCAATTCCGAAGAGATTTTTATAAAACTCAAACGGACATTTAAATATACGCTCTATCGTTAATAAACTCCAATAAATTAATTCTTCTGCCACGCACACGCACACGCTCACACGCACGCAAGCACGCAGCGTGCAGCAAATTTTGCCAATTATGAAAAAAAAAAAAAAAATTTTTTTTTGCGAATAATAACTATACGTTTCCGAGCTAAAATTTCATACTGTTAGCGTCGTATACACGAGCTTTCATTTTGACAGTTGGCAGTCTTGCATATAATACGCGACCTTATCATCATTATCATCATCATCCTCACACGGATTATTAACCCCATCTTAGTTTGTAAATAAATAAATAAATACGAATTTACATTTTTAGCGAATGAGAGAGAGAATAGCGTTATCGAGAGCACCTGATAATATAGGCTACCGACTTTTTGTTTTGTTTACGTTTCACTTGACTTATAAAAATTTATAAAATCAATTCAATGAAAAAATAAAACAACCCTGGCACCTGATCCCCAGGCATTTGACCTATTTTTTTTTATAACCCGGCGACGCTATACGAATATCGTTGTTCTACTTTTTCTTTTCTTTTTTTTTGTTATGCGTCTCGTAAACGGGAATAAGAAAAATTCATTTAATAAAAAGCCTTCGTTTTTCTTTTATTTTTTTTTTTTTATTATTCATTTTCGCACTTTTCGAATATTTTAAAGGGATTTTGTGTGATGGTAACCGCGAGACGGGACAGTGGCACGTTTTTCGAATGTAAACAATACAAGTTTACCCCCCCCCTAACAAATCCTTACAAAATCTTTTAGCAATCAATTAATTAATTAACTAATATAATTTCGACTAAGCACTACCCTAATTCGACGTAATCTACAAAAAAAAAAAAAAAAAAAAAAAAAAAAAAAAAAAAACATTTTACGAAAATACGACGACCATCACAAAATGATTTATAAAATCGTATTTAATAATAATAATAATAATAAGAATTGAGAGAGAGAGAGAGAACATTGAGGTGTAATTACCGAAACGATTCTTACAGATAATAATTTCAAAATTGACGCGAACGAGAAATAAAAATTAAAAAAATCAACGATATGATTTAGTGTGCGAGTTCAATAAAAGGTTTTTATTTAAAAAAAAGAAAAAAAAATTAACAGGTCTTAAAATGGTGTCAAAATCAGTGTACTGCAGTGTGTGTGTGCGTGTGTATGTGCACACACACCCACTTCGTGCACACAACTTAAAAAACATTACGAAATATTATTAACAAACTTGCTTCGTTGCGAATGAAATAACAAAATAAAGAAAAAAAAAAAAAATAGTACAGGGAACAATACGAGAATTATGTTTTAAAAAATTTGATATTAAACATAAAACATAACGTCGCACTCTTACAAACACAGAGAGAATGAAGAAAAACAAAAAAAAACAAAAAAAAAAAAACAAAAAAAAAATGTAATTAATGAAGATGATGAAAATCGATTTTTTTTTTTTTTTTTTTTTTCAAAACCCTTGGCACAATTTTCTGGAATGAGTGTTACGCAATTCGATTCATCGATCGATCGATCGATCGATCGATTCAAACGTAGCCATTGAAATTTTTTAAGGTTGGTTGGTATAAATTGGTTTTTTTTTTATAGAAAATTTTCAGGAACATACTACGTTGTAAATTTTAATTTTAACTGTGTAATTACAACAACAACACACAAAAAACAATCCGTTTCGAAAGCAGCAAAAAAAAGAAAAAGAAAAAGAAAAAAAAAGGAAAATGAAAGATTATGACTCGTAGAAAAGTTTCCCGTACCTAAGTTTAAGTTTGCTTAATAGTTAATGTTACTAATCCTAATCCTAATAAAAGTGTAAAAAGATGACAAAGAAACCGCGCTTTTTGACTGTCCGCCCAGCCATCTTAGGTACGTATATACCTAGCTAGCTCTCTCTCTCTCTCTCTCTTTACCAAAATAATTTTTAAAAAAATGGTTCGCTCAATGCCTACAAATGATTTTCCAACATCATTTAACGATAAAAAAAGAGAGGGAGGTAGAGAGAGAGAGAGAAGAAAAAAGTGTAAAGGTGACCACATCTCAACGTTGCCGAATCGTTATTTCGTACGTAAGACAAGCATTACGATGAGAAATACCTGTTAATTGAAAGCGACGTTGCCTCATTTAAATCCTCAACCATTGCATACATTCTCAACTACTACTACCACATTCAAGTGACCTCGTCCTACTTTTTTGCAACAACTTGAAACCAGCACTCAAAATCAAATGGAACTGCCAGAACAAATAGTTTTTTTAACTTTTTTTTTCTTTTTTTCTTCTCTCTCTCTCTATCCCTCCTCCTCCTCCTCCCCTTCCTCCTCCCTCTTTAACCTTCTTTCTTTTTTTTTTTTTCCTTTCCGATTCTCCAACGTCGAATCCGGGACTTGGAGAAAGAAAAAAAAAAAAGCTCGAATGAAATTGTTTTTTCAAACAAACAGAGACGATTGACATTGGTCGAAGAAAGACAGAGAGAGAGAGAAAAAGAGAGAAAAACGATGAAATTATATTCGCGATGTATTTAAAATTTCCCTTTCGTTTGTATTTATTGCATCATCACCACTTTCCCATTCCACACGGGTTTTCGCTTTCAACACAGTTACGCACTTTTATTAACGGAAAAAATTAAGCGAAACAAACAACAAAAACAACAACAACATCGCCTCTTTTTTTTCCTATTGCGAAAAATAAATTGACCAAAAAAAAAAAAAAACCAAAATTTCGCACGCGGTTCATTGCTAAATAAGCAACGAAGGAACCTTATTACGATTTAAAATAATAATAATAATAACAAAATTTAAAAAATTTATCGAGCACCATAGTTTTTTTTTTGTGTGTGTCTCCTGACCAAAAATGGATTAAAAATAAAAAATAAAATAATAATAATAATAATCAAGATAAAAGATAACGAAATAAAATGAAACCAGGTAAAACGTAATTATAATTTTAATAAACGGAACAAGTTAAGTTTTTTTTTTTTTTTAAAGTTTTCCGCACGACATTTATCTTTTACAAGAAGCACAAATTTATTTTAAGAAGAAAAAAAAAAAATGATAATAATAATATTAAAACGCACATTGCACACGGATTAGCATGAATTATATTTAAATAAATAAAAATAAATATTAAAAAAAAATTCATTATTACCACGTGCAGACGTTATAAAAAAAAAAAATAGAAAAGAAAAACTTGTACGTTTATTAAGATGAGTCAATTTAACCTCTATACACCTTCGAAGGTAGTAGAGAGGTAGAGAGGTAGAAAGAGGTTTTTCAGTTAGTTGTATAATAGTAGTCTATGGAACCGTTCCAGCCGGGTAGTCATCAGGGACAGGCTACAAGCTTCGGCACGATATTATTCACATTTCATTTTTTTTTTTTTTTTTTGAAAACAAAAATAAAAAACAAGGTAAAATAAAAAGCAGCGTCCGCGGTGTTAACTATCTTGAATCGAATCCGAGTGTCGACACCTGTCGATTTGTACCCACGACCTGTCGCTACTACCTTTGACCCTACTACTACTCCTACCACCTACTCATTTTCGAAAAGATCACACAAAATTCATACGCATCTTATTAAATATTCTTTCTTTTTTTTTCACGCATTTTTCCAAAGAAACATTAAATCGATCGAGTAAAAAAAAAAAAAAAAGAAAAACCGAATAATGAAAACTCGATTGTGTGAACGATAAATTTTTTTTTCATTTAAAGAAAACGGGGGAGGGGGAGGGCGGGGAAGGGGGGAAAAAAACAAAGAATCCATGGGATTTTTCCCACGAAAGCTACACTCGAAAGCACACTCGATCATATCACATGTATCCACATATATTTTAATACGTTTAATGCTTCGATATGCATTTCCCTCCCACCACCACCACGTTCCCAATTCCTTTGCGATTCCCTTTGAAATCGAAAGAGAGAGAAAGAGAAAGAGAGAAATCATAACACCGAATTTAAATTCGAAACTCAAACAACAAAATCTCAAAAAAATTTCATTAGAGTAAGAGAGAGAGAGAGAAAAATCTCTAAACAAATTACATTGTATTTATTTATTAAAAAAAAAAAAAAAAAAAAACGGCACGAAACAAAATCCCGCAACAACTATTAAAACAAAATTTAAAGGTTAGCAATTTTTATACGTGTATACAATAATAAAAAAAAAAAAAGCAGGTTACAAGCTATAAATATCAAAGCTCATTGTGTTTCGAATCGAATAGTTTTTTTTTCCTATCTCCTTAGTGTAATCAACGGACTGGTTTTATACTATGACTATAAATTTAGTACAAACAATTTGTTTTCGGCGTGTTGATTTCGAAATCAACCTACCTTGAGGTGGTTCTTTTTATTATTATTATCATTATTACTATTTTTTTTTTATTTTGGCATACCCAAAAGAAGAGCATTAAAATTTTATAGGAGAGAGAAAAAAGGAGGGAAGGGAAGGGGACGAGAGAGATACGTAAAACTATAGTGTAACATAACAGTGACACGACTCGTTTCTGTTTTTCTTTTCTGTTAGATGTGAATTAGGTGCACCGTGGTACAACTACCACCGTGCCACCTAACCACGCCGTCGTGGAAAGGTGTTTGCCTTTACTGTTAACCTTTAAATGTGAAAATAGTGTAGGTGCTTTAAGAAGCACGATTTGACCAATAAGTGTGCAATCGTTAATCACGAGATTTTTATTTTTATCGCACTTTTACCGACGAATAAAATTGAGTGTAGTAAATAATAATTCGATTGAATCCTCCCTAAATTCCCTAAATTTTAATTTTAACCGTCAGTCGAAAATTAAAGGAAGGCCAACACACACACAGAAAAAAAAAACAATAGTCAGCGAATGATGGGGAAGGAAATCCGACGGCGGAACTCGGAGATAGACAATCGAAAGAATTCGTCGTTCATTAACACACTCAATTAAATCCCGACCGAGGGTTAGGGCTTGATATCATAAGGGCAAGTATAAGGGTAGAGAATGGTGTGAGAATCAAATGATGGAGTCAATTTAAAAAAATCAACTCCCGTATTGATAAAATAAAGAAAGAAAAAAAAAAGGGGGCTTACAAATTAAGTATTGGGGGCGTTAAACACCCCCTCCCCAAAAACGAACCGCTGCTACTTTTTTTTTTTTTTTTTTCATAAATCAAATTAAATGAGTCACGAACGCTTGTGCTGACGTAAACTGACTGGAACTTGATACGCGATGGAGTATCGCGTTTAAGGAATGAGGAAATATTAACCGCAATAACTGTCGGAATGTTTTGAAGACATTAAAATATCAAAAAAAAAAAATTGTAAAAAAAAAAAAAAAAAAAAAAAAACATAAACATACGAGTCCTTTCTTTAACGGACGCAAAACTACAAAGTGTTAACGTTAATAATAATAATAATAATAATAATAATAATAATAATAATAATAATAATAATAAAATGCGTTTATGTACTCCTGTTGGTCGGTAGCAGGTCAATAAATAAACGTCTTATTTCGTTTCTGACGTAAACAAATCATTTACACCGTTTTTTTTTTTTTTTTTTTTTTTTTTTAATTTAAGAATATGACAATTATCAACAAATTATTTAAAAAAATTTAAGTAAACACGAACGTTTTCAATTTCTGAAATTCAATAAGTTATGAAATCGTATTTTAAAACACGAATATTTATATCCAAATGTTATCCGAACCGTCCGTCGTCAAACGTTTAAAAAAAAAAAAAAAAGGAAAAAGGAAAATATAAAAGCCCGATTGGAAAAACCATGACCTAACCGCGACATTCAAATACCTCTCGTTCGAAAATCTCAACCCAAAATGGAAAAAAAAAAAAAAAATTTTTTTAGGAAATTTCAGGATGCAAATGAATTTCTTAAAGAATTAAAATGGAACACAACCCAGCAAAATGTTGTAACCTACCAGGAAAACTAGAGTTATATGGGCGGGAAAAAAAAGGGAGGGTCAATCGCCTACAGGTGAGATGCGAGAGATGATATTTATAGAAAGGTGGAACCCAAACCAGTATCAGGTATAAAAAAAAAAAACCGCAATCATAATCACCTAATCGAAACGTTTAAAATTTTGCGCCAAACCAAATTTTTCACTTTTTTGTGGTTAGTTAAAAAAAGAAAAACTCGATACCTGAATCGGAAAATTATCTTGCTATCTCTCTCTCTCTCTCTCTCTTACTCACTTGTATCAAACTTTAACCGAGTACCGTTAAATTTCCTCTCGTGGAAAAAAAAAAAAAAACGGCAAACAGAATTTTTTTTTAAAAACAGCATCTCGTCGGGAAAACCAAACCGTATCGCTTTGTTATTTCATGACGTCATAACAACACACGTGATATAAAGTTTTCACAACATCGGATAATTTCTTTTTCTCTTTTTAAATATTAAATAGAAAAAAAATTTAAACAACAAATATTCTTCTCATCACTCTTACTCTTCTTCATTTAAAAAAGTTTTGCAATTTTACCCGGGCGAGTCTTCATCTTTTTTTTTTTTTGGTTGCGTTAGATAATAATAATTTGATTGTAACAAATATGGGAAAACCACGCGAGCGTGTTAAGGTTGGTACCACACGTTTAAAAGTCTTTGGAACACACATGATTCCTAACACACACACACAAAAAAAAAAAAAAATTGAATCGACGAGAAGACAAAAAAAAATTAAAAATTAAAAATTACAATTTCTTGCGCAAGTTACTTCAAGTCACCAAACTAACTAATCAAAACCTATCTCTTTTATTTTTGTTCTCTCCCCCCTTCCCTCTCCCCGCCCCCCATTTACCGATTTATCCATTTATGTGTCTAACGCAAGATGAAAAAATGATTTAGCGATTTGTTTTTACAATCAATTTAAAAAAAAAAATATTAATACCGACACAACAAAAACAAAAACAAAAGATTCTAATATTCATACCTGAGAACCTGAATAAAAAATTTTGAAGATGGACGCAGGTGTGAAACACGTGCACGTGCAAACGTTTTAAATAACATTAAATTAATTTTTGATTACGATTTAATAATAATAATAATAATAATAATAATAATAAAATTGTTTTTTTTTCTCGATAAAAACAAAAATAAAAATAAAATAAACATTCAAATATCGCGTTGACGTCATTAAAATAAATTTTCTGTATGACATCACACAACAAAGAGTTTTTTTTTTCCAGTTTACGTAACACAATCATTTATTCGTGTGCTAAATACGTACTCGAAACGTAATAATATAAAAATCATAAAAAGAAAGAAAGAAAGAAAGAAAGACTCAAAGGAATACGAAAGTAGGAAACTGCAATAATGCCTTTTAAAAATAAAAATTCCCTTTTTTTTTTAGGGGGAGGGGGGATAAACGTAAAAAGCTTCTTTTTTCTTCAGACGTTTTTAAAAATCGCACAATTCTCAAATGTGATGATGATGACATTATCCGCGTTTTTATTTTCATATACTCATCGCAGGTACACCGAAAAGAGACTCAATACGATTTTTCTTTCTTTTTTTTTTTTTTTTTAATTTTCTATTTAATATATTATTATTAATATCATCATATTTTTTTAATCACGTGTTCAAGCCGTTAATATTTACTCTCGCCGCTAAAGATTTCATTTCGTTTTTCTCGTTTTCGTAATGTGCTAATAACATTTAGTAAAATAAACAAATTAGCGAGAACGCACAAGTAAATTCTTTTCTCTTCTCTTCTTTTAAAATTTTTCAAACGAGTGAAACTCGGGGAAATAATAATAATAATAATAATAATGATTATTATTATTATTATTATTTTCCATCCATCCATCTACTCTTCAACCATTTCATAGAACGAATCAAGGTCGAATTCAACGACTTGGAAAAACTTTAGGTAAGGCCACACCGTCAAGTTTTATATCCCTGTCCTCCAAATAATCTTTACCGTTCGCACCTCCCCCTACTCCTCCTCTTCCCCTCTTCCTCCTCCTCCTACTTCTCCGACAAAGTTTGCAAAGAAAACAGTAAAGTTACGTAACACGGAGAAGAATGAAAGAAAAAAAAAGAAAAAAGTTGAGAAATACGAAAGTAAATGAAGATAATTTGGTAACTTTTGTTAACAAAAAAAAAAAAAAAAAAATTTGAAACGTACGAAAATAATTATTAGGAAAATAAAGATTCGATGCTCGAATTTTAACAATCCATTTTTTTTTTCTTTTCCGAAGGAGGTGAAAAAATAATGCCGAAACAGTGTTTTGAAAAAGAAAACTATTATAAACTACAAAACGTCTAGCAAAAAAAAAAAAAAAAATTACAAATAAAAAGAAAAAAAAAAAGAAAGAAAAAAAAAAAGGTATTGTGAAATTCTCCATAGTTTTGCAACATGGAATATCGTCACGATTTTATTTTGCCATAAATTTTATGGCGCGCCAAATATATCTTTCGAAAGCATGAGATTTAAAATAAAAGAGTATTATTGAAAACTTTGTTAAAGGTTGACCGTTGATAAATAAATAAATAAATAACCAAATTATTAACGAATTTTTCTTTTTCTTTTTTTTAATAAACAGAATTGAAAGATTCGACTACACTACTACCCTTTATTCTACCCCTCGTACAAAAAAAGAGAGAGAGAGAGAGTCGACATTTTTCACGCTTTTCTTTCTTCTTCTCGAAATATTTAAATCGTGTCGACTCATCAAATTTTTTAATTTTCCCATCGAAAGAAATAAAAAATTTAAAAAAAAAAAAAAAAAAAAAAAAAACCTCTTACGTAATCGCGTTCGTTCGTTTTAATGTAGGTTTACCGTATGGGCAAATTTTATTATTATTATCATCATCACTTTTTTTTTTAATGCTAAACACCACCGCCTACGCATCATCAAAACTTTCGGTTTTAGTCATTTTAAAAACGTTAATAATTCGAATCTTCCCATTCCAAACAAAGTGAAACCTTAAACGTAAATTTTTTTTTTTCCTTTTTTTTTTTTAAAAGTGCGACATTTTACATTTAGTACTCTCCCTCCCCCCTCCCGAAGCCATTTAAATTTTCCGACTGGAAAACAAACAAACGAGCAAAAACCAATCAAAATTATTTTACCAGCATCAAAACCGTTCGTCAAAAAAAAAAAAAAAAAAAAAAAAAAAACGAAAGAAAAAATCGAATAAAATTACCATAAATCAATTTTTTTAAAAAAAATGCAACTATTGGCAAAAATTCAATCCAACACCGAAAACCGCTTGATAATCATCATCATCATCATCATCAAGTTTTCTAAACCTTGGCCTAAAACACGATTCCCTCCCTTCTCCTCCTCCTCCTCTTTCTTCTTCTTCTTCATCATATAATATTCTGATATTGACCTGATTTTTTGGCTGTTATATTTAGGACGCACACACACGCAGCAACAACAACAACAATTTTATCTGTGTCACGTCGATAGATCCATCCATCCATCTATCTATCTATCATTTATGTTTTTATACTATACTATTAATCACATTCACACAAATATTTCTCGCGTCGTCTGCTTTTTTTATATTTTTTTATTTTTTCACTCATTTACGATTTATCGCACGCATGCGCACGAGAACCGTGCGAATAATATTTTTGTGAAAAAATAATAAAAATAAACTTGGTAATTTTTCATCGACTTGCTAGACGACAAAATAATAATAAACGAAAGCTTTTATTGTTATTATTATTATTATTACTAGCGATTACTTAAGCAGTTAAAAAAACAAGACAAGACAAGACAATGAAAAACAACAAACAACAACAACAACATCGATTCACAAAAATAATCGTTTTTCTTTTTTCTTTTCTTTTATTTTTTTCCCCGATTGTAATAAAACGTTTCTGCCATGGAAATATATATATATATATATATAACCTTTAACCTTTTAAATCAAAATCAAACACCCGAAATTATTACTTAATAAAAGGGCGGAGTAAAAAAAAAAAAAAAAAATTAAAACTTTAATTACAAAAAAAAAAAAAAAAAAATCAACGAAGGGAAATTCGAATGAGAATAACGAACGCTTCACAAAAAAGAAAAAAAAAAAAAAATCAACGCCATTGTTTGTTCATAACGAGAAAATAATTATTATTAAACCGAAATCGATAAGAAGGAGAGAGAGAGAGAGAGAGAGAGAGAGAGAAATTTATTAATAAATTCGCGAATGGTGTGATGTGATAACAACCCCCTACGTGTCCCTTTAACGAAATCTTTTAGTTTTTTTGGTAAAATACGAAACTCAAAAAAAAAAAAAAAAAAAACCACGTGTTTCACGACCTAATTTACATTATAAAAAGAGAGAGAAAGAGAGAGAGAGAGAGAGAGAGAGAGAGAGAGAGAGAGAGAGAGAGAGAGAGAGAGAGAGAGAGAGAGAGAGAGAGAGAGAGAGAGAGAAAAGAACAATTAATTTCCTTTGCAATTCGCAAAATTCAATAGCCGACAAATTTTTCAACACACACACAAAGGTAATTCAGTATTAGAGAATTAAAACCAATTTGTAATAACCGCCGCTTCCATCATTCGATTCAAAGACAAAAAAAAAAAAAAAAAAAAAAAAAAAAAAAGCAATCGTAACGACGATGATAATGATAATAAAACTGGAATTAAGGGTAACACGATTTTAACCTTGTACACATTTTGTTTTTATGCGAAAAAAACAACGTTTAAAAAAAAAAAAAAACGTTATATAATGCTTCGTAATGCGGTAGCAAAAAAAAAAAAAAAAAAAAAAACAAAGTTTGCAGACAAATTCACGGTAACAACCGACAATTACGACTACTTTCGCGAGATGGTTACAAATGGGGGGAAGAGAGAGAGAGAGAGAGAGAAAAAACGTACTACTACTATCGAAATGAAAACATTTATAAAAGTTTTCCCATCTTTTAATTTTTTTTTTTTCTTGTCCCGGCAGGCAATTTAAACGAAACTAAAAAAAACTTTGACTGACATTTATTATTTAATTTTATCAATTCCTTTTCGGATTTACTCAATAGAATGTCTATTTGACTATTTGTTAATTCGATTTCGATTTTGTAACTCTTTCATTTTTAACAAACGCTCCCAGCTCTTTCCTTGCACTCCGCCACACGACTTTTGGAGCAATAATATATAATGTTAACGAATTACGAATGACGTAACGATTTTGAACTTCGTTCGGCGGAATCGACGTGACAGAGACGGTTAAATAAATGTTGGGTACCGAGATATATCGAAAAAAAAAAAAGAATGGAAAAGTCTCTACTACTACTACTACTACTACTATACGGGTGAAAGGAGAGGGGAAAAGTGGCAGGAGAAGTGAAAACGCGGCAAATTTAAAAATGATTTCGAAAAACCATTGACGAAATTATTCTCTCTCCCTCTCGTATGTTTGTCGTCGTCGTACGAAAAGGTAATTTTGTCGTCGTTCGTCAAATTTTTTTACTTTTTATATAATATATATATGTACACGTTTTCTACGGGAATCCCCGATTTTAACGAGAGAGCAGGGAAATTTTTTTTTTTGTTTCAATTTCACTTTTGTCTCTAAAATAACGCACTTCCTATTACAAATATTTTACATTTGTTCATTTATTACCGAATTCGAGGTTTATACGTTTTCTCGTATTATTATTATTATTTTAATAAATCGTAAACTTTACTCCATCATTAATTATAATCAAGTGAGGGAAAAAGTTAACGAATTTTTTTTTAAAAATTTTCACGGATTATTCGAAACGCGGACTGACTTTTCTTCATCTTATTTCGACTTGCACAATCGACTACGAACGAGACGAGGTGAGGTGGATATTTAGTTTTTTTTACGAAATTTATTGTGAAGTTGTCCGAACGGATCTGATATTCGGTGAATGTAATAAACATTTTCAAACGAGAAAAAAAAATGCGACGCCCTTCCCCTCCCCCTAATTTTTTTCGGTCGGATATTCATATTAATTTGATTGATCTTTATATATTTGGGTTATTTTAGAAACGTGTAACTTTGCCATGCTACTTTTTAACTTTTTGACATCGTTTACTTGAAAAGTGTTAGAGTGTTAGGTCTGCTAACCTCCCCTCTCCTCCCTCTCCCCCAAAAAAAAACGAATTATTATTTAAAATGCTTGAAAAAATTGTTGTAAAAATGTGAAATGAAACGAAAAAAAAAAAAAAAAAAAATTTTTGAATGCCATTGTAAACTTTTCTCTCTCTCCCCCCCTCTCTCTCTCTCTCTCTCTTTTTATTGAAATGATGAAATACATTAACGTCATATGATTGTTATAAAATAATAATAATAATAATAATAGTAAAATCTGCACAATAAAAAAATAAAATTAAAATAAATTGCTCAATTGAATATGGCCGACATATTTAAAAAGAAAAAAATGTTTCGTGTAAATGAAAGAAAAAAAAAAAAAAGCTATAAAATTTATCATGTGCGAAAATGAGGGAGGCTGGAGATTAGAAAATTTAAATCTTGTCACTTAAGATAACTTTTTTTTTTTTTTTGTTTTGTTTTACGTCCTTTTCCTCCTTCTCTCCCCTTTTTATTTTTCCCTCTCTCCTCCTCCTCATCCCAAAATAAAATGTGTGCTTGTGCGTGTGCGTGCGTGTCTATTTTTTTTTTGTCCCCTCTCTCTATTTTTTTTTTTTTTTTTTTTTTTTTGTTTCCTTCCTTAACCCCAAAATAACAATCCTTAACCTTGTTACCAGATTTTACAACTTGTTTTTTATTTTAAGAACGTCGTTTGTACGCGTCCTCTTCGTTTTTATTTGTTATTGGAGTCCCTAATCCCAATACTATTATTATCATCATCATCATCATTATTAATTTTTTTTCTCATTTAATCACACGTTTCGACTACTTTTTTTTTTTAATTTCGATACTCCGTGCTTAAGAGATGAACTGATAGAAACCCCCTCCCCCTTTTTATCACGTCGTTATCATTTTTCGTATTTTTCATTTTAAAATTTTTCTTTGTAAAAGAAAAAATGGGAGCTATTATTATAAGTCGGTTTATTTTTTCGCGGTTTTTCGCGACGGGATTCGCGCTCAAAACAAAAGTTCAATTCATTTGAGTAAAGGTTATCATCGAGATGAGAAAAAAAAAAAAAAAAAAAAAAAAAAATTCCCACAAACAAAAAGCACAACGAGAACGACGTCCGTGATTTTTTCGTTCTCTCTCTCTCTCTCACATTTTTCTCTCTCTCTCTCTCTCTCTCTCTCTCTCTCTCTCGGGATTTTCATAATTTACAAAAAATAAAAATAAAAAAATGAAGGTATGTTGGTGAAAACGTATTTTCTTGCAGCATCCGAAACGATAAATTATATACAAATATATAAATATCAGATTAAAAAAAAAACGACGACGACAAACAAAAAAAAAAAAAACAAATTTTTTCGGCTGTTGTTGTTTCTTTTTGTTTTGTTTTTTTTTATCATTTGTAAACAACAGAGCGAGAATCACGTAACATTGCATTCATACGCACTGTTGTGTACGTCTGATCTGATCGTTTGTCGTTTGTTTTTTTTTTGTTTTTTTTTTTTTTTTTAGAATTCAGTGTCAGGTAGTTTTTAAATTATTAACCGAAAAAAAGAAAAAAAATAACTATAAAGCTTTTCGTTTAGAAATCGAATAAAAAAAAAATATAACGGAAATGATCTTTTGCAATTTTGCTATTCGCTCTGGTAATTATATATATTACCAGCCCGCCTGCATGTGTTTCCTATGCCAATTCGTGTAAAAAAAAAAAAAAAAAAAAAAAAAACGACAAACGCCAACGTTTTAAAAAACAAAAACAAACAAACAAAAAGAAAGAAAAAAATAGAAAAATTGTGTCTTACCTTCGAGTTTCATTCCGACTTCGAGGCATTTTTGAAATCTGCAATAAGGACATCTTTTTCTCTGGGTTTTGTCTATGTGACAACTCCTTTCGGCGACGCAAGTATATACTTTTTTATTTTGGACGGTTCGCTTAAAAAAACCCTTGCACGATTCGCAAGTGAGAAGACCGTAGTGATATCCTGATACTTTGTCTCCGCACACGGGACACAATTCTTCGATTCCAAACTTTGTGTCTGGTATGTCACCTCCGGATCGCGAAGATGCAAGAACGAGCGAAGTGTTTTGCGGCGATTGATATCCCGCTGCCATATCGATCCCACCTGGGGGCGAATAAAAACATAACGCGGAATCAATATTCCCCGAATTATAATCCTGCATCATTTGATTATGATTTGTGCTGCTGCTGTTGTTGTTGTTGTTGTTGGTATTATTATTATTGTTGTTGTTGTTGTTATTGTTATTATTATTATTATTATTATTATTGTTATTGTTCACATTTCCTATGGAGATCATGTTATAGGGAGACGAATTGTACATGGGAGGCGGAGGCATGGATTCCGTGTTGCTTCCTCCGCCTCCACCGGGTCCACCGCCACCGCCTCCTCCTCCAGCGGGACCACCACTTGCACCGGAATTACCACCGTTCGGAGACAAATTAAACGGCGGCATGTTGAGCGACACTAAAGATGAATGATCCATTTCGACTAGCATCTATACAAAAACTAAACACGTTCACAAAAAAAAAAAAAGAGAGAGATAAAAAAAGAAAAAAACTTTTTCCGGGAGTTAAGTTATTCGTTCGTTTTTAACCTCCCCTTTTTTAATCCTAAACCCAAAAAAGGGGAGGAAGACATGAGGAGTTTAAAACCCGATGATGACCACTCGTCGATAATCCATTATCGAGAAACAAACGAACACCGTTGAATTTCATTCGATTATTTATTTAATATCCCAGCAGAGAGAAAAAACAAATTCAAACGAAACACTTAATTAGGTTTTCATAAACAACTCAATATAAAATATATATATATATTATATATTATATATAAATATATATATATACTAAAAACAATATCACTGATTTTTTTTCTTTTCCACAATTACTTGTATTACCACCGAGTATTATTATTTGTCAAGGCACTTTATACGTAAAATTTGTATTTAAATTACTAACTATATTTAAACTTTTATACGATCCTTTTCGATTTTTCCCCTCGTTAAAAAAAAATTTTTTTTCTTTTTACTTATTTATTTATTTATTTACTTATTTATATTGGCAGTGTTGGTTATGCGAATAATAATAATAATATCACTAGAAGAAAAAAAAAATTTTTTTATAAAGTATTTCGGCTTATAAAGACTTCTGTCGAAAAAAAACCGGAATAGGAATGGTAAACGCGATGGTAAAAATAAATCACGTTTGATTCGATTTTTTTTTTTTTTTTTAATTTTACGACCCGGTCCCGTTCACGTTTGCAACAATACTAAAGTGCGAATGAAAAAAAAAAAAAAAAAGTAATAATAATAATAATAATAATAATAATACATTGAAGTTGTCTCTGCGTCATCACATCACATCGCGAAAACCCAGTCAAGGCCGACGATCTTCACATACACACTTACACACGCACACGCACACATACACGCACAAACACCATTCAAACACACACACACACAAACATTCGCAACAGCCGCGAGACGACCACAGAGTAAAAAAAAAACAAAAAAAAAAGCTAACAAGAAAAACTATATTAAAAAACTATAATAAAAAAAGATAACGACAGAATTTAAAAAAAAAAAAGCAAAGTTATTTACGCGCGAACGATGTTTATTATTATCATTATTTTTCTTCTTTCTAATACCCCGAATTTCTTACGATTTTTGCAAAGAAAAAAAAAACCCGCGAGAAAAAAATTAGATCGTGGCGCAAGAAACTTAACCGTCAACTTTCGATTTCGATTCTATCAACGAGTTAATAACAACATAAAATTTTTTTAATAATAATAATAACCGCCGCGCGTTGATTCAAACCGAAAAAAAAAAACATAAAAAAAAAAAAAACAAGTTGGAGAACGTACGACGAGAAATACATAAATAAATAAATAAATAAAAAAACAAGAAAGAAAGAAAAAGATATAAAAAATAATAAAAAAAAAAAAAAAAAAATTATTCGGTAATCCACTCACGCTGACACACAACGGACACCAAAAATCCAACTGATCGTAATGCTATGAAATAATAAGTGAAAGTAAAATCGACCTACTTAGAAATAAGGTCTATGTTAGACCGAGAAAAAAAAAAAAAAAAAAAAAAGAAAAATTATAATATATGCTAGAGAATTTTAAAAAGAAACCTTTCCCCTAATCGATTTCATAGGAACCACACTTCTTTAAACGGCGCGCGTACGGAAAATCGTATCGTAAGAAGACGACTCTCGACTACGACGACGCAGTCGAACCACGTTCAAATCACGTTAACACTCCTCGAGCAACGTACAATTTTAAAAAAATCATACTCGTTAGAAGTCCGCGCGATAGCGTTATACGTCAAATCGAAACGAAACTTTCTAACAATTCCATTTTTGCTTCGTGTTGGAAAAACTGAAAAATAACCAAGTCAAATACGGTTCGACCGTAAGAAGACCTATTTCGAATGGTTTTTCATAGCGCGAATCATAATTTTTTTACGTTTCCACGTCGTAAACAACGTTTAATTTAAAAAAAACGAGGTGTCTTTAATTTTACATACGTCGTTCCCAAACATTTTAAATTACGATGCGATGATGAAAAAATATTAAAAGACTACATCGCGAGTCTCTTAATCACGGTGAGAGTAAGGTTTTTTAAAAATTTCATTTACCCACATTCATTAACAACATGAGTAGGAGAACGTGTTGTAAGGGCCGGGAGGGGAATGTCCCAGTGACCCAGATAGCGAGCGGGCGCCCAAATTATGTTGCGATTAGGGAACGCAAGGTTCGCTTGGAGGCCCTTCCCCCTGAAGGCTGTAGTTTGGGTAGGTTCGGAAAAGCGACGACGTTTGTGTTCACTGTCGGATAACGAGGAATAAAACGTTTTCTTCGATAGAATTTTCCTCAGCAAATTCATTCGTACCAAGATTTCATGCAAACGGGGTAACAAACAAAAAAAAAACTCTCACATTTGTCTCGTCTCTCGTCGATTTGGGAAAAGAAAAACCTTTTCCATTAAATTTCTTTTTTCCCTACTAAATGCTAAATAAAATTTGAAAATATCGAAAACTTTCACATTTGCCGCTTGCCACAATCTCTGCTAAACGGTTTACATCATTCAGAGAAAAAAAAAAAAAAAAAAAAAAATTTCAACAACTTATATGTTAATTACTTTCCATTTCTTTTCAGTTACATCACTGACTCGACTGAAAGTGAATTTCAAGACCAACAAAAAAGAAATTAAAAGCAAAAAAAAAAAAAAAAAAAAAATTGCTTTCTCAATTGAGTTCCTACCTCACTCAACTAATAGTATACTGGGTCTGGGTCACTTTTATAATAATTGAAAAATTATAAATTGCTAAAATTAGACACGAATTTCACTCATTGTAAATCAATCTTTGAAAGAAAGAAAGAAAAAAAAAAAAACGAACGAGGGAATCCGAACTAAATGCTCCATTTTAAAACTCGTACATCTGATAATTAATTGAAAATATGATTGCAAAAAAAACCGGAAATTATTTTCACAAATATTAACATCCCGTGTAAAATCCAGGGAAAATAGAGAGATAGAGAGAGACAGAGAAAGACTCCATTTACTTGCGGTTCTTCTCTTCTTCCAACTTCTTACGCGAGGATGGTGACAATTAAAATTCACGCTCTAATTCAACTTGAAATGACGTAATGAAAAGAGAAGAAAAAGAAAGACCAAAACAATGTTTAATTACAACACAGAAAGAAGAAAAACATGAATGCCACATATAATCAACTCCCTTTAGTTTCTTTCCAAAAAATAACCCTGACGGACAACCGGATATTAATAGAAAAAAAAAAAAAATACTACAGCGAAAATAAACGAACCAATTAAAGTTTTAAAGCGAGCCATCGAATCACGTGAACAGAAGAAATAATAATAATAATAATAATAATAAAAACTCACAGCTCGTACGACATAGAAAAAAAAAAAAAAAAATCTTACGTCCGTCCACCACCCCAACAACCATTTATCACATACTCTTTCTTCATCCTCCGGATATCCGTTGGTAAATCTCAAGACGCCAATTCAAAAACAAAATCCCCAAGAGCGTGTTTTCACAAACAACATTGAAGAAACTCACGAACGATGAAATCGAATTCGAAAAAAAAAAAAAAAAAAAAAAAAGAAAGAAAAGAAAAAATTTTTGTACAGGACGTCGCCCCGTCACCGTACCTACCCCACACGTTCCGTCCCCCCCAAAACTTTCCCTATATAATCGATCGTGTTATATAGTATAGATAATGAATCGTTAAGCACCTGACGACGATGATGATGATGATGATGATGATGATGATGATAATGACGAAGACGGCGACGAAAACAACAACAACAAAAAAAAAAAAAAAAAAAAAAAAAAAAGACCAGAGGGTGAAATACCTGAGTAAAAATCCTTGAAATCACTTTTTATTTTTACTCTCTTTCTTCTCTCTTTCATTTGGAAGGAAACAGGTGACGGAGAAAACCACTTTCCACAGAAAGATATAATCAGTCCTTGGGGATGATGCAGATGAAAAAAACAAACAAACAAACATCATCATCATTATCATCATCATCACGCATATGATACGTACCTACCACCTTTCATCTCTGCCTGGTGACTTTGACCCAAATCAAATAAAATTAAAAAAATAAAAAAAAATTTATATATATATATATATAAATGAAACTTTTCCAAGGTGATGATGATGATGATGAACACGAAGATACATAAATTTAAATAAATTTCCTTTTTTTTCGTATCCCCCTGCTACCTCCCCCGTAAAACTACCCTACAGAATATCCCCATAGAAATCCCCATAAAAAAAAGTTTTAAAATTATCAAAAAGCAACAATCGAAATCCCAAAAAGATCGATATAAAATATTTTCATAAAATTTAAACTACAAACAAACGAACAAACAAGCGGAAAAAAATTATTAACATAATAATAATAAAAGAAGAAGACGAACCTACAACAACCACAACCAACCCCGTTTGTTTCAATTTTTTTTTTTTTAATGAAAGGGAAAAAGGGGGCGTTTTCTCACGTTTTTAATTCATTTTTAAAAATGCCAGTCATTACTTATACTCTACTCTTTCTTACGTTTTGTCTTTTTCTTTAATAAAAAAAAATAATAATAATTATCGGTTTAATTCTCAAAGAGTACTTAGGTAAGGTTACCTACACAACCCCAAAAGACACAAAAAAAAAAAAAATCAAAGGATATCAAAGGACAACCAAAAAAGTACAAAACGGGGACACTTTTCGAGAAATTAAAGTTAATTTAAAAAAGAATCCCTCACAAAAACCAAAAAAAATATTAAAAAATCCTTGAGACTTTCTCCGTGGCACTTTCCCTTTAAAAAAAAAAAAAAAAAAGTTGGTTTGTACCTGTTTAACAAAATTCACCAGACAAACGACCGTACACGATCAACCACCCATCCCCCTTCCTTCCATCCATCCATCCGGCATCTGTTGAGATTCGAAAGAATGAAAAAAAAAAAAAAAAAATCAAAATAAAAATAAAAAAAAAATTTTTTCCCATGTCCTAATTCTTAAGCAACCCAAAACAATCTCTCACTCCCTTTCTCTCTCTCTCTCTCTCTCTTTCTCTCTCACCCACCTGAGTGCTACAAACTCTATAATTTGATATTTTTTTTTTTTTTACCCATATATTTAAATTGGGGTTGTTTTGAATGTTTAAACCCCCCCCCCCCCGCTTTTATTTTATTTTTACGCATTGGTCTCTTTTGACTTGAAATAAAATTTTTATGGAACCTTATTCAAAAACTGTGACAACAAAATCCGTGCTTTAATGTAAAACTTCAATATCAATACCGCCGAAACACCAAACCACAAATCTAATTTATCCAGAAAGAAAGAGAGAGAGAGAAAAAAAGCCGTAAAGATGGAGGAACAATTTTAAACGTAGAAGAAAGAGAGAGAGAGAGAGAAAAAAAAAATTAGATGTTTGTGATACCATGAAAATTACAATCGTCGCTCACGAGTAATAGTTTTTTTTTTTTCTATTTTTCTAGAAAGGAAAATCTTGTTACGAAACAACATCAAGGGCATCCAACCATCCGACTTTTCTTGTCCAAATTATAGCCTTACATTACAAAGCCTAAATTTCAATATTTAAATTTATTTAACGGAATGTCGACTCGTTTGAGGTGCGTCCGCCATCACCATCATCATCACCATCATCAAATCATCATCGATAAAAAAGAAAGAATAGAAACAAAAAGATGGACCGTAACAAAACGATGAATTATCACGTTCATTGTTTAAGAAAAAAAAAAAAAATAATAATAATAATAATAATAAAAGAAAGAAAGGGAACGAAAGAAAAAAGAAAAGAAAAAATTCCAAAACGGAGGATGAGAAAACTACGTAAGAAAATAATAATAATAATAATAATAAAAAATGTTGTCACAGGAAAAATGACAATTTCTCCCGGGAATCCGACGACCCACAAACCCAATAAACTTGGACTTGCTTCGATTTTTTTGACCTACATGCAAAAAAAAAACGAGAGAAGCTACGAAGAAAAAAATAATAATAATGATGATAATAATAATAAGTTTAAAATGTGAAATAAAAAAATAAATAAATAAATAAATAAAAACTTTTTTGTTGTTGATTTTTTTTTTTTTTTTTTCGTTCCCTTTCGTTCGAGAATTTTTTTTTTTTTTTTTGTTGGCAATGTTTCACACAAAGATTCCATCTTTCGAATGTTTTTGCTGTAATTTAAAAACTGTCAAGGAGATCAAAACGAAAGAAGAAAAACAAAAGCAAAAACAAAAAGGATAACGGTTGGATAGATACCCTGCGGTCACTACAAGCAAGCGAACGCACACGCACACGCACACGCACACGCACACGCATTATCAACGCATTCGTTTTAAATAAAGTAAACAAATTAATTAATTAATTAACAAATAAATAAATAAACAAAAAAAATTATTTATTTATTGATTGTTTTCATCTCGTTTCTGACTCATCAACATCATCAATCTCGCATCTTTCTTTTGAAGAAAGTCAAACAAGGATTTGCACCAGTTGTTAATCCCCATTGGATGACCACCTCTACTAACCCGTACGTAGTTTATGACACCTTGATTTTGTTTTCTCACCCTCCCTCCCTCCCTCCGTCTCCTCCCCTCCCCACAAACAACACAACAAAAACTTTTCGTGATGATAGAATTTCATGACGCGTGACATACGAAATTTATACGAAAGATTGCGTACGCAATGAAACTTTTTAACTTTACTACCTTAACTAATTTAAATCTCATTTTATCAAAAATAAAAATAAAATAAAACATATTAAATGTATATTTCTCTCTCTCTATCTTTCTTTTTCTTTCTTTCTTTCTTTCTTTCTTTTTTATTTTTATTTTTTGTATTTGGTAACTTAATGAGAATTGTGTCAACCGGTGGGGAGGGGTGGGGGATTATTTTGCAATAATGTCCGTGCGTGTGTGTGTTTGTGTGTTCACCGACGACTATCATTCCACACGTCTCAAGTTGGATTGCTTGCTATACGGCTGGATTGTCCGGCTCTTGGTATCACATATAATAGATCTTCTTACTTCATAGTCTTTTCAAAAGACTCGTAAGAAGCCCAATTTTTTTACGTAATCAACTTAAAAGACATATTTCATTTTAGTTTTAGTTAAAATATTTTCTTATTATTATTATTATTTCTTCTCTCTCTATTCGAACGTTCTTTCGTTGTTTTGTTGTTGTCCAATCTTTTCTTTCTAGTTTCTATTTTTTTTTTTTTTTCTTATTTGAATTCCGTTTTTATTTTTCTTCATCATCGTCGTTACATCCAACCTTGTTTACTTTTCGTTACGATACCGATAGCGATTATATTCTTCCTCGAGAGTTATTCTTCTTCATCACGTTAACATCACGATTTTCTAAGACAACCGCGTGAGAAGAAGAGGCAATGCAAAAATGCGTGCTTGGAAAACTCATTTTGAATTTTTCTTTTTCTCTCAGTTTCGATGGGCATCAAAAGTAATCCGAGAACATTTTGAAAAGTCTTAACAAAGAATTCCGTAAGAAATGTATGACCGACGCGTGCGTACAACAGGACATCCGAAGAAAAAATCCTCGACATCCTCCTTCCTTCCTTCCTTTCCATTTTATTCTTCTTCTTCTTCTTCTCTCTCTCTTTTTTTTCTTTCTTTACCATCACCATCATCATCATCATCATCATTTTGAATTAATTTTTTTTTTTTTTAGGTCATTAAAAAAAAAAAAAACAAAAATTCTCATCAATTAGTCGAAGCCGCGAGAAATTGAAAGAAAAAGAAAGAAAAGAAAGAAAGAACAAAAAAAAAAAAAAATCATCCCCATCCAGCCATCCAGCCAGCCATCATCCTCACATCCTCATCCATCCATCCATCTCTCTCTCTCTCTCTCTCTCTCTTTTTTCCTCCGAGATTAATTATTCAATTACATGGAAACCAGATAGTAAATTAATGACTCCGCGCGCATTTAATGGTCCCTCTCAAATGATTGTTTTCTTTTAACGCATGCGCACAGATTCCAGCAACTGTGTCAAGGACACTTGATTACTTTAAAAACTTATGTATCTCTCTGTCCCCTCCCCCAACTCCCTCTCTCTCTCTCTCACTCTCATTATATATCTTCCAGCATTCGTAAGTTTGTGTATATACAGACACACATTTTTTTTTTATCTCTCTCTCTCTCTCTTTCTAGAAAAAAAAAAAACCTTCGTAATCACTGCCATTATTATCTTTTAACTCTTTTTTTTTTTTGTTCGTTATTACATAAAAAAAAAAAAAAAAAAAATTGTAATTATTCATTTTTTTTTTTTTTTATTTCTTAATATTATTTTCTGATAGAGAAACTTATTTTATACGTTCTGTTTTTATTCTTCTTTTTAACTCTTCATCCTCATACTTTTTTCGATAATTGTTTCTTCTTCTTTCTTTTAAAATTTTGAAAATTAAAAAAAAAAAAAAAACGAGAGGAAATTACAGAAGATTCCAGAGCGGCACACATAATCATGGAGGTTTCAAGGTCGATTTCTTCCATTAAAAATAAATAACTAATGAATCTTAACGGATTTTTTATTTTTTATTTTTCAAAACGAAACAAAACAAGCGAGCGAGCAAAAAAAAAAAAAAAAACTCGTCTGCTAAAAATATTTAATTTTATTCTCGCTTATTCTCAATTTCTGGTTTACGAAAAAAAAAAATTATTATTATTATTACTTAACATTTACAAAAAAAAAAAAAAACCGTTACGAGTCGGCAAACCGATTTACGAAGCTGTTAATGACTATTGAAAAAAAAAAAAAAAAAAAAAACCCCCTTTCTCATTCCCATCATTCCCCCTCTCTCTCCCCCCCTCGAAATTTTTTTTCATTGCCCCCTTCTTTTTTTTTTTTTTTTTTCTTTAAAGATGGGCATCATTTTCTGATTACTATTTTGAATCTATTTTGTTTATTATTTACAAATTTTTTCAACAAACAAACAAACAAACAAACAATGACCCGTGAAGCGTTAACGTTAAAAAATAAAAAACCTTAATCGAATTTTCACGACGTCTTTTTTTTCTTATACCCTTTCGATCAATATTGAAACAGGATACTAACCACCACCACCACCACCTATTCGATTTTATACTTTTCACACGTTCTTTCTCGTGAATACTTAACGGGGAAATTTAAAAATTCATGGCTCATTTTTTTTTTTTTTTTTCCCCAATTGTAACCTAACGGAACTCGAAAAAAAAAAATTTTTTTAATTCTATAATTAACCCCCCCATCTTTGTTTGACGGTTGGTTGACCACCATTACAGGCAGGCAGGTTTTTTTAAAAAAAAAAAAAAAAAAAAAAAAAAAAAGCAGAAGAAAAAGAAAAAGAAACAGAAGAAAACATCAAGTTTTTCGTCTCTCTACCACTTTCCACTAACCGACCGCTCATCGTCTTTTAAAATTTAAAAGGAAGTCCATGGGAGGGAAGGGAAAGAGGGGAGGTGAGGGAACGAGGAGGAAGAGAATGGGGAGTTCGCCAGACCGTAATAATTAACCATAGACAAAAATGACTAAATTTACGCGGAAAAAAAAAAAAAATTAAACCGTAGCAATGTAGTTTTTTTTTTTTTTCTACTAATTTAAAATAAAAGGATTCACGTAAAAAAAAAAAAAAATTAAATAATTTATAACAATAAAAAAAAAGCCAATTTCGATTATTCGATTTAATATTATTATTATTATTATTATTATTTGCAAATATATCGTGGCACACATGTTCGCATTAAACAAATCTATCAAACAAATTAAAAAAAAAAAATAAAGTAGTAATTGATTAAATATCTGTCTCTCTCTCTTTTTTTTTTTTTTTTAAACAACAAAGTAAATTAAAGCAGACGTTTAGTATTATTATTCTTATTATTATTATTATTAAAAACAAACGAAAAAAAAAAAATCGATATTTGAAAAGAATATATATATATATTCTTGCATTCAAGGTTTTTGTAATTATTTTCTTAAATAATCATTAACGCTTCCTTTGACAATTCGATTAAACTTTTTTAAGAAAACTGTGTAACGAAACCGCACAGCCGAGAAAATGCAAAAATGTAAAAAAAAAAAAAAAAAAAAAAAAAAAATGTTTCTTTTGTTTGGATTAACGTCAAACAAACAAACAAACAAACAACAACCAACAACAAACAAGAATTTTTTTTTTTTTTAAACATCTCGTCAAAGATTATATAATTAAATCGAAATCGAGGATTCATTCTCCTATTAAAAACCCCTTAGAAAAAATGTTTACGGAACCCGCAATTCAATTTTCCTAATCGTTTTAGTTTTCCTAATCGTAAAAATATTATTATTATTATTATTTTCCATTGAATTTTCCGAAGGACGCAACAACAACATTTTTAAACACAATTGTTTGTTTACTACGCCAAAGGCCTCTGACTCTCGCGTGTGCGCGTGCGCAAAAAAAAAAAAAAATAATAATAATAAAAACAAACGAGATTGTATTATTCAGATTTTTATTTTTTTTTTGCGTGCATAATAATAATAATAGTAATAATAATAATAAGTAAATAATAAAAAAAAAGAACAGTCGGTTTCATTATCTTTTAAAAACCTCTCATTTATCAAATTAGGTTGATTTATGACCCAAATACCTACTAAACTAGACACATATTTTGACCTCTTTAGAAAAAATTGAAATTGAGGGGGGGAGGGGAGAAACAGAGCTGATTACGACGACGAAAATAATACTTTTTTTTACGATGTATAAAAGATATAATAATAATAATAATAAATTAAATATAACCCAACTTTTAAAAAAAATGAAATTGGAAAAAAAAAAACTTTTTCTTTTTCGCTTTTCATTTTTCTTTTTCTTCCCTCCTTCTGGCTTTCGTATTTAAAGGGAATTCGTGTTAGCCTAAAAAAAAAAAAAAAAGAAGAAAAGCCTGTTCGTTCAAGTTGACGGAAGTGGGTCAAGGTATAAACGATTAGTTGTAGATATTTCTAGAAGTCGACTCTTAAATTATTATTATCTTTCAAGTTATAAAAAAAAAAAAAAAACGACGAAAAAACTACGCGATTGTAATTTCGTTAATAAAATTTATTATTATTATTATTAATATTATTAAAAATATAATTTTATTACGTATGCACAACAGAAAAAGAAAAAAAGAAAGAAAAAGAAATGGTGCCGGGTACAAAAATAAAAAATAAAAAAAAATTAGGTCGCATCGAAAATAATTAAAAAAAAAAAAAGGGGGTTGAAATAGGTCAAAAAAGTGGAGGGCAGGGGAGGGGGTAAAAATCGAAAAGTTTTAGAGCACGAAACGCCGGGGGAATGGGGGGAAAAATCAATAATATATATATATATATATATATATATATATATTTACATCCTAAAAAAAAATGTTATCGCACGCGTACTGATAAGAAGATTGACAAATTACAAAAAAAAACTAACTGGAAAGTGCTGTCGGAATTTTCCTTTTTTTTTTTTTTTAACGCCCAAGAACGAACTTGTTACACCTCGGGTGTCGGAAAACTTTGAATTTGCTACACGCAAGTAAAAGTAGCTCACAAACAAACAAAAAAAAATTAAATTTTAATTTAATTTAATTAAAAAAAAATTTCAAGTACGAACAAACAAAAATGTGCAACCCAAATGAAAAAACGCGTGGGAAAAAAAAGAATGCGCGCGAGAGAAAGATGAAAAAAGTCACTCAAAAGAGAGGGAGGGGGTAGAGGGAGGAGAGAGTAATAAAATAAATTTTTCCTGTTTTTGGAATTATTCGAATTTGTATAATTTATTTATATTCGCTATCCTATCATGAATTATTATTATTTTAAAAGATTTTTTTTTTTTTTTTTGCTTTTGATTCATTGTCACAAACGAAAAAGGTTTTTATTTCGGGTTTCCGTACTCCAGATTTCCGCTCGTCAAACAAACAACAAACAAACAAACAAACAAACGTGACGCTAATTAGAGCATGAAAATTCCTTTCAAAAAAACAAAAAAATTTTCCTACGTCAAGAAAAGGAAAACAAAAAGAAACAAATTAAAAAATTAAACAAAAGCAAGAGAAATCTAATATTATTATTATTATTATTACTATTCCTTCCTCCTCCCCCCCATTATTTTTATAATGAAATATTAGCTGACGATAGATTGTTGCAAAACTAGATAATAATAATAATAATAATAATAATAATAATAATAATAATAACGTACAAATTTAAAAAATTTTTTACATAATAATCGTCATAAAACCATTCAAACGAAATTGAAATTTCACGAAACAAACGAATGAAAGTGAAAACTTTAAAATCGAGAGAAATTTGCAGAGAAGTTAAAAAAACGCGTTACATATTATTATTATTATTATTATGGTTACATGATAGACCTGGCAACGATTACGCAATTATTGAATCGGAATCAGAAAGTGAAACTGTGTCTAGTTTACTGGGTATGTGTGTCAATGGCATTCCGTGCGTAGACTTGATTCTAGACTTTGGCCGCCAAATACTGCTACTACTACTCCTCCTTCTCCTCGAGAGGTGGAAAGAAGGAGGAGAGGGAGGAAATACAGAAAACAAAAAAATTTTTTTAAATTTTTTTTTCGGTGGGCTCGAATTGAAAATACAAAAAAAAAAAAAAAAAAAACCGAGGTAAGCAATACGTATAAAATTTTTGCGACGCGAAACGTGAAACTTTTCAGAGTCAAAACAATACGAATTTTTTTTTTCATTTCACAAATGCACGCACGCACACACACACGACGGTTATTTTTACAATAAAAAAAAATCTACGACAAATTTTTTTTTTTTTTCCCCATTTCGTTAAAAGCAGCAATAGCAACAGCGAACGAGCGACGGCAATGAGAACAACAACAACAACAACAACAACAATACAATCAGTTTTGAATTACAAAAAAAAAAAAAAAAAAAAAAAAAAAAATTGGGTCACCTTAAAAATACTTCGTTTCCAATGTCAAACGGTTAAAAGATTTTCCGAAACTCTCAGCTGACACATACAAAAAGCACAATGAAAAAGAAAAGAAAAGAAAAGAAAAGTTAAAAGGAATGGAAAATGAAAATGAAAAAAGAAGCAATTAAACAATGCTACAATTTATTATATTTTTTTGCTTTCGTAGGCCTTGCGTTATTATTTAGTAACTCTCGAGTAACAAACAAAACAAACAAAAATAGAAAAAAAATAGAAAAAAAATAGAAAAGAAAAGAAAAACGAGGAGAAAAAAATAAAAATTTTTTAAATCAAACACACGAAATAATTTTTTTTCCGACCTGGAATAAAAAAAAAAATTGATAATAATAATAATTACAAGTGTGCCATTTTAATTGGGGGTCAAGGTTTTCACAACCCAAATACAAAATGTGTGTGTGTGTGTGTAAATGTTTTTGTCATTTTAAGGTTCTCCCACCCTCCCCCCCTTTTTTTCCCCTCCCTCCCTCCCGCTTTATCCGTAAAGCATAAGCGATTGCAAATGAGAAAGTTTTTTTTTTTTTTGTTTTCTGCGTATGTTTTCGAATTTGTTTTTTACCTTGAAATTAATTTTATTTCTCCAGCATATTTATCATCATCAGTCGCCATTTTTTTTTTGTTTAAACGCTGGATAATTCTTATCAACCCCTCTATAATTATTTATCATTTAAACAAAAATTTTTTACTTTTGTTCGTTGTTAGATCACAATGTACACAATAAAATGAACGACTTTGAAATCTACATTTCTCATAAGTATTATTATCATTTCATTTATTATTATTATCATTATTATTATCAGCATTACTATCGTTTTAATTAACCGTCATTACGATAATCGATACAACCGAAAGGGGAAGAGAGCCAAATACGAATGGCATTGACACTACTAACACACTTTTTTTTTTTTTTTTCTTTTTATTTGGAGTAGTAATAATACACATGACCAATCGTATCGAACCTCCTTCCATCTTGATTCAATCGATCAAGGTTCCTCACAACCCAAAGAGAGTACCCCGCAGCTTTTTTTGTTTCTTTACCTTACGTAACAACAACGCATAACCGATAAATTTAAGCGCGTTGGAAAAGAGCACAAATAAAAAAAAAATCGCTACTCGTAAAATACGGTGTTGCACACGTGAAAGAGAGAGAGAAAGAGAGAAAGAGAGAAAGAAAGAGAGAGAGAGAGACAAATCGGTAGGTGTAAGAGCCGAAAAAAAAAAAAAAGAAAAATCTCACATTAGGACGTCAGCCTTGAAATATAGCTTAAATCATGACCTGATTATAAATGTCGGAGCGTTAATTGATTCATAAAATGACCCTACTTATACATATGTAAACAAAAGATGTAAAGTTTTTCTTTTATTTCTTTTTTTCTTTTTAATTATTTTCATTTTTCCAATTTTTACCTGGAATTTTTTAGTTTTTTGTTTTTTTTCAATTCAAATTTTTTAAAAATGGCACTTTTCTTTTTTTTTTTTTTTTTAAACCCCTTAAAAAAATATCGAATCGAAATATTATCATTATTATCATTTTTCTATCGTGGTATTTCGCGATTTTGAGGTTTCGACAATACGAAACCCATTAATTAAAGTAATTAACATTCAAAAATTATTTTATTTCGCGTATATATATATTTAAATATATATATAAAATTTAAAACGTCATTCGAAATTCGAATTCGACCCGTTCCGTCTGCTTGACTCGCCATCCATATTATAAAAAAAAAAAAATTGTGCACGTACGAAAAATTCATCAGTCATCATTTTGAAAACTATTTTCTTTTTCCTTCTTTCTTTTTTTTTTTTTTTTCGCGTAACAAAATCCTAACTTAAGAGAGAGAGAGAGAGAGAGACAATGTCCGGACACTACAGCGGAAATACAACAACACGAATGGAAAATGACGTAAACAAAAAAAAATTATATATATTCCAAACATTCTTCTGGAATCGATCATCATCATCATATCTTTTTTTTTTTTTTTTTATTGCGGTTTAACATTTAGGAAAATAATAATGATAATATTAATAATAATAATAATAATAATCTTCACCGTGCATAAATAAATATAACTGTCGGTTTTTTTTTTTTTTTTTTTTTTTTTTTAGAACCCGAGAATTATTAAATACTTATATGTGTATGTAGGACGGTGAGACCTCGACTCTCGCCTTGGAAATCACGTGACTAATCTTTTATCACAAAAACACCATTTTCCACAAGGCCGTGAAAGACTTCTCCAGACAAAATTTAATGATGATGATGATGATTAAAATTATTTTCTTTAATGATAATGATAATAAAAAACCTTTTTTTTCGTACGCACTTTCATAACACGCACACACACACACACACAAAAAAGATAGATAGATACGTCGAACCATCTTTTCTTTCTTTCTTTCTTTTTCCATCCTTACAATTCCATCGCGTTCCCAAAAAAAAAAGCCGAACCGAGCAAACTAACTCAAAGTTTAAACAAATAAAATTCATTTTTCTTTTTCTTTCCTTTTTTTCGTTTTCCTTTGAGCCCTGGAAAATTCTCCTTTCTCATACATCAACATTACCCACACGTACCGAGGAACCCCCAAAAAATTCAAACAACAATTATAATAAATATTAAATTTTTTTTTTTTTAATTTTCCTGTTTACCATTTGCTCGTTTACAAATAAACAAATAATAATAATAATAATAATAATAACAATAATAATAATAATAACGAAATTTCCGCGTTTATACAAATATATTTGCCTGTCGTTTGAATAAATGTGACCAAAAATTAATTTTAATTTTTTTTTTTTTTTCCCCATGTTCATTAATATACAAAAAAAAAAAAAAACTCTGACGATATACCTAAAAATAAATTTTTTTTTTTTTAAAAAACATTCATTCAAATCGTTCGCCATAAATTAATAATAAAATGAATAAATAAATAAATAAAAAGCAGATAGATAATAAAAATAAAAAGTTTTCTTTAAAAAAAAAAAAAAAAAAATTGTAAAAAGGCACATAACTAACTGGATGTCCTAATTCTAGTAACCTTGTCCGATATCTTACATGGCTCGACCAGTTCACAGTCCTTTTATATAACACGTTATTATTATTATTATTATTATTCAGATAGATACGTACATAGAGCCTAAAGAAAAATTAAAAAAAAAGAGAGAGAGAGAGAGAGAGAGGGATCGAAAATAACCGATTCGCATTACCGTGTATTAAATTGAAAATGCGCAATTTCCCACTATTCATTTTTTTAATATAATTTGAAGGTTTCGCAGGTACCAATGTTAAATTTTTTTTTTTCAATTTAATTTTTTAGAATCGGAAAATTTTTCGAAAAATAAACATTAACACGTGAACTCTAAATTCCTTTCGAAAAAAAAAAAAAGTGAAATAAAATGGAGGGAAATAAATTCGTCAAATTTAATTAACCTTAAATTAACAAAAATAAATGAAAAAATTTTGCAACAAAATATATAAACGCACACAACAAGTGGAGTTGAGTGATTGTGTAAAATTCTTTCGGGTCTCTCCACCCCCCCCCTCCTTGTTTTTTTGTTCCTTTCAAAGGAAAGAATTCACAAAGGAAAAATTAAAGACAGATCAAGATTAACGATAAATCTTACATAAAGGCGAATAAAATAACCGATAAACCGATCTAATTAATAAATTTTTTTTTTTCAATGACCATCCGAGTAAAATTTTTCGTTACGTCATCGACTGTTCACGCACCCTCACTTTCCCCCCCCCCAACAGCGAAATTATTCATACGACAAACTACATGAAAATTTTCTAAATAATTCGTTAAATTATCAAAGCAACAAAATTAGTAATTAAAAATAAATAATCGGATATGTATTTAATTTAAACTTCCCTAACATTACATCCGAATTAATTTTATAATAATAATAATAATAATAATAATAATAATAATAATAATAATAAAAACAATATAGTCAGGAAGTTTCGCGACGCATCCATCCTTTCCTGTTTATCGAAAAAAAAAAAAAAAAACAACAACAAAACAATCATTGAATTCAAGGTTTCGAATCCGTGTTTCGTCAGAGAACTCGCGTATATGAAGTTGAGGAGCCGATTGATTATTTAGGGAGGAGGGGGGGGAAGATCGATCATCAAAAGTGTTTAACAAAATAATAAAAAATTGTTATTCTTCCGGAATTTTTTTTTTTTAATTTTTATTATTTTCTTCTCTCGATGAAAACAACAACCAATGAAAGGAACGAATAACAACAACATTCGAATATAGGACGATTAGACCATTCATCAAGGCCGCAATAAACCAATGAACGTCTAAACACGAATCAAAATGAAAAATAATAATAATAATAATAATAATAATAATAATAATAATAATAATAAAAACAATAATGACGGCAACAACGACGACGAGTAGGACTATGATGGCGTTGATGGCTACGATGATGTTAATAATACAAAAAAACAATGCAAAAGACAAAATAATAATAATAATAATAATAATTACTATTATTAATATTATAATAACAATAAACTGACAATCGAAAAATTCGAATGCAATTTTATTATATTTTTTTTTTCTATTGCAAAAATTATATTCAAACGTTTACCTCCCCCCCAAGTCTCCGCGCGTCTCCCTTTTTTTTATTAATTAGTTAAGAACTAAAAGAACTAATAGAAGAAGAAAAAAAAAAACTGTCAAGAGGGGAACGAAGGTAGGCAGTCGTTAAAAAAAATTATTTCTGCTACCTCAGATACCTCTTTTATTTTTAATGTACGGGAACCGTTGATAAGGCCAAAAATTAAAAGGAAAATCTCAGCCATTTTTTTTGTTGCATTAAATAAAAATAATTACAACGTTTATGCGGTTCCCGAAAAATTAAACCCCCTCTCCTCCCCCCCCCAAAAAAAATCTTCCCTTTACGAAGTTTATATACATAAATAATTCAGGTTTGCCACGTTAAAAATTTTTTTAATAATTTTTTTTTTTTTTTAATTTTATTCAAAATAAATATTCAAAATTTAAAATAATTTTATTTGCTTTGATAAAAATATCTACGTTACGATACGTTACGTTACGTTACGTTAATTTACCTTGATCACAGAGAAAAAAACAAACAAACAAACAAAAAAAAAACAATTTTTTTTTTAATTAGGTCAGGAAAAAAAAAACAAGGAGAGAGAGAGAGAGAGGCAGATTTTGAGAGACGGCATTTAAATTTTTTATTTACTTATTATTATTTTTTTTTCTAAAATTTTAAATTAATCGTCAATCAATCATTAAAATTCTCCAGAGTATACACATCACCTACACACGCATACACACACACACACACGCGGGCACACGCACGCACACCATTAGTTTTTTTTTTTCATTATATTTAATTACACCTTTGTTCAATTCACTCCCTCTCTCTCTCTCTCTCTCTCTCTCACATTTTAATATATATATACACTTCGCATTATTATTTATTTTTAATTGAAAGAAGGAAGAAGAAAAAAAATGAAAAGCCTGCATGAACCTGCGATTAATTTACAAATAATAATAATAATACTAATAATAATATTATTATTATTAAATGCATAATTTGACCTAAATTCTCCTCCCCCCCATATATTCATTTTAACAAACGTATAAATTTTCAATGGAAAAAAAAAAAAAAAAAATTACAAAGACAAGGTTCGGAGTATTGTTTTTTTTTTTTTTTTTTTCAGGTTTTTTCGTCGCGTTTCGGAAAACATTTAGCGTGCCTGAGAAGTACATCGGCGTAGAAAAAGTTACGTTAGGAAAATTCAAAAAGAAAACTCAAAAAGAAATAAAAAATAAATAAAAAAAATAAAATAAAACGGAAAACTTTATAAAATCCGGTTTTTCCATTTTAATTAAATAAGAAAATGAAAACCTGGTTTCCAGGTATCACGAAATCGTCGTTAAAAAATTTTAATTAAAAATAATAAAAATTAAACATCATTGAAAAATTATTCGTTATTATTTTATTGTCGATATTATTCTATCATTTTACGACGAAAATTGGCGAATCGGAAAACGCCACGTCATAAAATCTAGAATTTTCTTTCTTTCTTTTATTTTAGTTATTTTAAATAAATCAAATAAAAAAAAGGAGGAAAAACTTGATTTCCTAGATTGAAGCGTTATTATTATTATTAAATAATTAATTTAGTTTTTTTTTTCAAAAGTTAATAACTATAATTTATTCTTCGTCTCCTCTCTCTCTCTCTCTCTCTCTCTCTCTTGCACGAATATGTGTGTGTCTTACCCCCCCTACCCCTCCCCCAACAATTTTCTCGCACCTTCTCTTAAAAGTAAGTACGATTATTATTTCGTTTAAATTTATTACTTCGCAAAAGCTTTTTCTTGATTTTTATTATTATCATTATCAAGCGTTATTAAAAAAAAAAAAAAAGTAATTTATAATTTATTATAAAAAAAAAAAAAAACACAATCGACCTTAACCCATTCAGGTACGACTTTCCTACATAAAAAAAAAAAAAATTCATTCTATTTTACGATAATTATTTTTCTTCATTTAGTATAAAATAAATTTTAATCACGTTATCAACTTTTGACAATAAAAAAACCGTTGGTGTAAAATTATTATTATTATTATCATTATTAATATTATTATTACTTAATAATACATAAAATAAAAAAACGATTTCTTTTTTCTTTATTTAAAAAAGATAATAAAGGCAAAGTTGGTGGCGAGGGCGCGGAAATAAAATAAAATAAAAAATATATTAAATTAAGAAAAGAAAAGAAAAGAAAAGAAAAAGGTTTAAAGGTAAGGTCGGGGAATAAAAAAAAAAACACAAAATTTTATTCCCCCAGGGATGTGACTTACTCAACGAAAAGAATTAAAGTTGACTGCGGAGAAATTAGGTCGAAACGAAGGGAGACAGAAAGAGAACGAGAGAACGAGAGAGAGAGAGAGAGACGAAAAAAATGGGAAAAATAGGTTATCACGCTCCGAACGCTTTTTTTTCTTTTATTTTCGTGTAATCGAATAGCGAAAGTACAACAAATTTCCCTCCCATCCCCACAAAATAAAATAAAATTTAACCGCGCAACCCTTTTTCTCACCCTCCCTCGAATTAAAAAAATAAAAAAAAAGGGAAAATTGATATGAACAATTAGTTTTTTTTATAACTTTAACACAAGTTTTTTCTTCTTCTCCTTTTTCTTTTTTTGTTTTTAACCTAAATACACATTTTATTTTAACAAAATCGAAATAGAAAAAAAAGTTTTAAACAATTAACAATTTTCTAAATTTAATTTTTTTTGTTTTATGTTTGGTCAACTTGGGAAAACCTTGCAAAAAGGGAAAGAAAAAGTAAATAAATTGAATTTTCTTCGAAAACCTCCCCCCCCCTCCAAAAAAGCTTTTAACAAACTTTGACTTTAACGATAATCATTATATCCATTTACTCCCTCTCCCCTCCTCCCTCTGACATTATTACTACGTATACAACGTTCATTACGAAAATTAGAAACAATAATGAATAACGTGTTTACCTACTCCCCCCCCTCTCTCTCTCTCTCTCTCTCTCTCTCTCACCACCACTACAATAACAACAATCGAGTTTCGTGTGACAGGAAATAGATTTTTCCAGAAAGATTTTTTTTTTTTTTTTTTGATTTTGCAATCGACAATCAATCAATCGAATTTATTACACGTCGTTTTATTTAACAACAACTCCCTCTTTTCATTTAACGCAAAAAAAAAAACATTTTTACCAACCTAGGAAATTAAAATAGAAAAAGAAAGAAAAACGTAATCAAATATTAATTAACACTCCTGACAGTATCGTTATTATATTTACAAAAAAAAAAAAAAAAAAAAAAACTCCGATTGAGAAATTGGTAATTTTTAATAATTCAAAAAAAATTAATGAATGATCTTCGTAACGTTTTCCTTCCTTCCAATTCCCCCCTTCACCCCCCACCCAATTGGATTTTCTCCCTTTCGATTGAACCACGCGTAAAACCGATAAAAGTTTTAAGTTCTCTCTTTGAGAAATAAATTAAATGATGACATTTACATGTCTCGACCCGATTTCCGCCGGAAATAAACCGTTTGGGACAAACCTGCTGACGTGAAATTAAATTCAGGCATTCTCTTAAACCTTACGACTTCAACTTTTGTGACAAACCTAAAAAACGCTTAAAATTCAACCGATGAAAATCTAATAAGATTTTTCATATTCACTTTAAACAACCAACAAATACAAATTCAAAATGCGACGACAAAATTTGTCTTCTGCTTTATGATTTTCCTCGAACCTCTATTCAACCGAGAAAAAAAAAAAAAAAAACACGATTTTCTTTCTTTTTTTCTCTCTTTCCTTTTTTTCATTTTTCAATCTCTTTAACCGTACATGTAGGTACATTCAATCTAAAACGCAGCGTGCCTTAATTCACAATCTCATTAGGAAAAAAAAATATTATTATTATTATTTTTTTTTTTTTTTTTCTCTTAACTACATCTAAAAAAATATTTCGTAACGATGACGAAACAGCCGGAGGTTGAACATATGCTAATTTGAAATAAGAAATAGAAAGTGATAAAGTGCAAACGAAACTTTTAAGAAAAAAAAAAAAACATCGAAAGCTAACGTTTCTAATTTCTCCCCGCCTCCCCTCCCCCCGTCTGAACACACACACACACACAATGCAACGTTTGTTTGTTGCGAGTTTAAAAACTTGCGAATTGTTACAATTAATTAAAAAAAAAAAAAAAAATGTTCACTTTCCCTTTTTTTCTGTTTTTTTTTTTTTTTTTTTTTTTAATTAATAACAAACCAAAAAAAAATTTCTATTTTTAAATTTAAAAAAAAAAAAAAACAAACAAACAAACAACCGGCTCTCTGGTAAATATTATGTACTTGAACAAGCATAACAATTATTATCAACAATAATATTGTTAATATCGTTTATTATAATAATAATAATAATAATAATAATAGTAAACAAAGAATCTGAACAAAAAAAAAAAATAATAATAATAATAATAATAATAATAATAATAATAATAATTTATTAGGCTTCATTAAAATGGATTGTAAAATAAAAATAAAAAATAAAAAAAAGAAAGAAAGAAAAAAAAGGAAAAAAAAAAAAAAAAAAAAAAAAAAACATGGGGAGCCTTGACACAAATTCGAGTATTTCATCATATCGTCGTCAATTTTTTTTTTCCTTTTTATTAAATGACATCGTTTAAACGTGAAAATTAAACGCGACAAATGGTCTTTGTAAATTTCACAAGCGTACTCAATTGAATGATTTTTTTTTTTTTTTTTATGAACCCCTGGGATGGGGTTCTCCTGCCACGACCAAGTCAATACGAATCCGTTGCCGATGTTTTTTTTTTTTTTTTTAATAAACTCGTTTTGAACGGAAGAAAAAGAAAAACAAAAAATCATTAACGCAAAAATATTAATAATAATAATAATAATAATAATATTTTTAAAAATTCCAAAACTCCGCTCGAAAATTACGTTCATGGGAGTCGAAAAAAAAATCATCATCGTCATGATAATAACAATAATTATTATTATTAATAAATATTCGTCATCGTCAGAATAAGTATTTTTTTAAAAAAAAATTTTTAAACCATTTTTGTCAAAACAAATTTTGAAGATGGAGTCCCTCACCAGGAAGAAGAAGAATAGTGCGCGGCGAAAAAAGCCTACCATATATTGTTTTCTTTCGTTCGTTTGTTTGTTTGTTTGTTTGTTATTAATACGATTTTTTTTTTTTTTTTATTAAAATGAGAACACGAACCGTTTATTAAGAATCGGACAAGTCAAGGAAAACCCCCGTATAATCGAACGAAAAAGGGAATAAAAAATAAATAAATATATATTATTAATAAGAATTAAAAAAAAAAACAAAAATTTTTTTTTTTTTTTAATTTTCCTCCGGTATTAAAAATTTATTCCGTGCAATATTTCACGTGGGCTCGATCGGTTTTTTTTATATTTTTTTATTTTTAGTGTCAATAAATGTAAATTACTTTTACGACTGTTTCTCCCTCCCCTTCCTACCTCCTATCCCCCTTCTCCGTTAAACGCTGACATTTTCTTATGATTCACTTTTATGATATTTTTTTTTTATTTTCCCACATTTAAATTCCTCGTGTATGATTTACGCCTATTTTTTTTTCTTTATTTTTTTGTCTAATAATAAGAGAGATAGAGATAGATAGATAGAGAGAGAGAGAGATAGAAATTAACTAATTAATAAAAAAACAAACGTCAAAGCTCGTTTAATTAAATTTTTTTTTTTTTTTATAAATATTAATTTCGTGATAAAGCATCACAAAAAAAAAAAAAAAAAAAAAAATTCTGCGGCACTCGGCGCCGGCAAAAAAAAAAAAAATAAAATTTGTGCCAATGTTATTGGGTGACCTGAATTCTCTCTCTCTCTCTCTCTCTCTCTCTCTCTCTCATGCTGTACACGTCGGCCTCCACCCATTATCGCTGTTGTATTTATTGATTCTTTTTTTTTTTTTACGCGCCCCCAACTTTTCATTTTTACAAAAAAAAAAAATAAAAATAAAAATTCTCGAACGAATTTTCCGTTGGATGGGACGCGGCAGATTCGAATAATTAATTTAAATATGAAAATATTAATTCGCGATATTTTTAATATCAATTCGCGGTAATTTTTTAATTTCGAAAACAAAATGGCAAGAACGACAGTAATAAAAAAAACAAAATTCCGACTTTTTTTTTTTTTTTTTTCATTTCGCACGCATTTTCTCTGACTTTTCTTTTCTTTTTTCCAACTCCCCGCCTGAGATTACAACAAACTACGACCGAAACGTTCAAATGTATTGCGTTTAACATAATCATTAAAATTCAGTTTAGATTTTACAATTTTTTTTTTTTTTTGCTTCTAGAACATTTGCTTTTTTTTTTTTTTTTTTGTTAAATATGGTAAAAATGGAAAAATAAACCGCGTTCATTATTTTGTCATCATCATCATCATCATCGTCGTCGTCGTCGTCTTAATAGTATCGTAATAAAAATTTAAACGAATACATATATATATAAATGGTTATTTAACGCTTATCATAGAACGGAGGGGGGGGGCTTGGGGGCTTGCGTTTTTCCGAGCTTTTGCGTTTTACTTTCGACAATATCGTTTATCTTAAACATAAAAGCATCGACATCGATTAAATAAAAAATTTTAAATCCGTAATTTTCCTACTATCATTATTTTCCGTGATAAATATATAATATACACATATTTCAAGGAATATTACGTTGAGACTCGGAAAATCGGGGGATGGGGAGGGGAGGGAGGCACGTTCGCAATTTTTCCCTATCACAGTTCGATTTTCATTCGAATTTTCCAAAATCCCTTAAAATTATTACCAAACCTCAAACCTTACCAAAAAAAAAATTCAATAAATCTAAACGTTTTCAATTTCGAATTTTAAAAAATTTTTAATTATTCAAATGAGAAACACGACAACGACAACGACAACAACAACAACCATCGCAAAAAAAAAAAAACAACGACGTAATAATAATAATAATAATAATAATCGATTACTATATCGTGTTGTGTACGTTACATTGAGTAAAAAAAAAAAAAAAAAAAAAAAAATTGTACAAGACCTAATATTATGACCTTTGTGAAACATTTTCATAACCTTTTATTTGTTTAATCTTGCTCTCCGAGTCTCGCCAAATTTTTTTATTTTATTTTACTCTCTCACAAAAATTATCTTTTTTTTCTTTTTCATCCACGTTGACCTCGATTACATAATGGAAATTTAATTATGATGGCACAGGTAAATTTACTAAGCCCCAATAATAATAATAATAATAATAATAATAATAATAATAATAATAATAATAATACTCGAACGAATTGTTTTTTTTAAAAACAATTACTTAAACCACCGTAACTTTTTTTTTTTTATACCGTACGAAAACAAAAGAAAAGAAAAGAAAATGTGGAAAAAACGAGGAAAAGTTAATCCTGTTTGATTTATTAAAGGCAACTCCATTACTCAAAGACTTTTCTATTCAATATGAAAGAGTAAGATGATGATGATGATAAATTCAAATTTTTTTATTAAGGCTAAAAAAAAAAAAAAATTCAACTCATCGTTGTTGTTGTTGTCGTTCGTCTCAGACCGACAAACAACAACCATCGTTTTTCAATAATTAACACCAATTGAAAATAACTAATAAAAAAAAAAAAATCTCAATTAGGACGTCTGTGAAAAACGTGAAAATTCACAAACGAGAAAATTTTAAGGAAAATTCAAATTTTCGAAGACATTTTCTAAGCCCTGAATATAAAAAAATTTACTCAAGTTTCAAATGTGCAAATAATAAATAATCAATTACGAATATCTAACATGATGGAAAATTGTAAATAATAATAATAATAATAATAATAAAACCTCCCTCCTATTCTGACGACCCTTAACCCCGTGTATTTACAAAAAAAAAAAAAAATGATTACACCGAATATATATGCATATGCTTAAACTTTTCGATGTTAATAAAAATCTGAATTTATTCTTTCGTAATTGTCGTTTTAAAAAAAAATACTTTTGATCGATATCAAATCAAT
>NW_002987822.1:680076-689369 GCF_000006295.1 Pediculus humanus corporis
AAAAAAAAAAAAAAAAAAAAAAAAAACGAAGAAGAAAAAGGGAAAACTTTACTCAACGACAATCTTAAATAATTACAAATACTTTATTGCCATATAAATCGACAAACAAACGAAAAACAAAACAAAAAAAAAAAAAAATATGCACAATATTAAAATCTGTGGGGTATTTCCGTTTCCTCGAACCTCCCCCTCCTCCCCTCCCCCCTCCCCATAAAAAAACATTAATTAGGAAAACTCGACGATAATAGTTTACAGAAAAAAAAAAAAAAAAAAAAACTGATAAAGCTTCCGTTAAAATCCGTCAGATGGCAGAAAAATTCATCATCGCGCTCACGATAAACGTGCTGAAATTTAAAGTAAAAGAGAGCAAAAAAAAAAAAAAAAAAAAAAAAAACTGTAGCTGATACGAAATACATAAAATAAATAAATTATTTCCTAATCAACAACGACAAACGCTGCAGAACAAGTAACAAACAACAACAGCCAGCTAAAAAAAAACTCTCTCTCTCTCTCTCTCTCTCCGTATTCGAGACACACAACACAATCCCATTTATCTTCAATTTTTCTTTATTAATCTCGAACTAAAGCAAATTTTTTTCTTTTTTTTTTTTTTTTTTTTATATTCCCTTTGAATCGATTTTATTCAAAGTTTCCCCCCCCGTTATTCTTTTAATTTTTTACATATGGTTACACGAGCCCCCCCGAAAAAAGAGGGAGAGAGAAAACAACAAAGTATCGATTTTTTTTTGACCTACGGTAAGGAATAAAACAAAAAAAAAACCTAACTCAAATTTTTTTTTTTTTAAATTTCATTTTTCGAAAGAAAATTTTCAGATGAAAATGGGAAAATTTTCAAAACAAACAAAAACACAAAGAAAATCTAGATCTAAATATTTTTCTCTCTCTCTCACTGGCGACATTCTAGAACAAAAACATTATTTTTCGTCGACAATGGGGGGAAGGGAAAAAAAATTAAAAAATAAAATAATTATAAGCGAATCTTTAAACATTTTTTTCTCTCTCTCTCTCTTAACAAATGACATAGAAAGTTTTGGCAGTGTGAATATAAAAATCAAACAGAAAAAAAAAGAAAAAAAAAATCCGAGATAAAACACTGACCTAATTAACGAAGACGTTAAAAAAAAAAAAAACTTTTTTTCTTTTCATGTGCGTGGTCGACTAGAAATTTTCTTTTTTTTTTGCACAATCAATTTTTTGTTCTTTTTCTCTCTTTTCTTTTCTTTTCCCTCTCCCTCTCTCCCTCTTTTTCCACGACAAACTCAAATAAAATAAAACAAAAAAACGTAAAAAGAGGAAAACCTAATGTTTAAGAAAGGAATGGAGCCATCACCACCACCACCATTACTACTACAAATTTCCTGCCACGACATAAAATCAAGAAAATTTTTTTTGAATAAAGTTTTCCAATTCTCGTATCTTCAAAATAATTGTGATAAGTTATCTATATGAATTCCGTTTCGCGCCACTGCAATTAAATTTTTTTTTATTATTATTTTTCAGACTATTTAAAAAAAAAAAAAAAAGAAGCCATTTTTCTATATGTGAAACAAAACGTTATCAATAAAACCAAATCATTCTACATTTTCACACACACACGCACGCACATACACACATACAAAGTCGCATCAAAATAATAAAACAATATAATGATAATATCAGGAAAATGTGTGTGTGTGTGTGTGTGTGTGTGTGTGTGTGTGTGTGTGTGTGTGTGTGTGTGTGTGTGTGTGTGTGTTGGAAATAATAATTCTCTTCCATTTTTTTTAAATGATGATAATAGAACAAATTATTCCGATCGCTTAGCATTAAGCCTAAAAATTATTGTATTAATTGACTGTGCGATACTGATTGGACTAATTTCAAAGCCCGGAAATCGCGAGTGGAAAGAAAAAAGAAAAAAGAAAAGAAAAGAAAAAAAAATTTTCTTATTACACGCTTTGGCATTAAAACAAAAAAAAAAAAAAAAAAAATTTTGCCGCAAAATAAACACGGAACGAAGATTATAACGAATTCGGCAAAATCCACTTTTACTTTCGATGACGAGTACCAGAGTGCAGTAATAGCCGGTTTAAAAAAAAAAAAAAAAATCATGTTACATAAGTTTACTTTTTCTCTCTCTCTCTCTCTCTCACTTTTTTTTTTCTCATTTGATTTTTATGTCTTTTTACGAATGAGAACGAAAATATTCTATTTTCAATATAGCTACATCAGATTTAGATTTAATTTTTTTTTTAAATATGAAATAATAATAATAATAAAATACGAAAAATAAAAATATATCATTGCATCATAATAATTAACTAATGTTTGCTGTTTCTTCCATCTTATTCCCTCTTTCTCCTCCTCCCCCCTCCCCCGCGATACTACAGTAATACCAAAGTAAACATCTTGACAATCAACAAAAGAAAATGATAAGTTTTATCAGCCAGCAAAATAATATTTGCTATTATTCAGCAATAAGAGAATATTTGAAAAAAAAATGAAAATTTCTCAACATGATCTCTCTGATTCGCTCACAAATTTTCACACATTTCTCATCAAAATGATTTAGACATTTTTAAAACAGAACATCAACCTAGTTAACTTTATCCTTTCATTAATGTCTTCCATTAATAATAAATGTGTTGGCCATGGGTACACATAACTATTGATTTCTGTATCGAGAAGCTTAAATAAGATTATCAATATCGAACAAATTACTACAATTATTTTTTAAAAATTATTCAGAAAATAACAACAGCAAATAATCGATTCCATTTTTTTAAAAGTATTCACAAATTATTGTTTCAAGTTTTGACAATAAATCAACTACTTTTTTGCTGATAAATTTGTTTACCCTATTTTTTTTTTGTAAAATTATCTTTCGAACACAGCTTTAAAAAATTGTAATTTCATGTCTTACACTTCGTATTTGATAAAAATTTGAAATTTATAAACAGCCTAAGACAATTACTCTGCATCTTCTTTATTAAAATGTGTAACATTGGAAAGAAACGACAGAAATAATAATAAGTATTAATTTTTTAATAATTTTTAAAGTACAACAGGAGAAAGTAGTTTAAGAACAATATTCGAAACTCATCGATAATGACAGCAAATCGGAATAAAAACTTTTATGAGATAATATTTAACTTCATACTTCAATATCAATAAAATAGTTCACAATTAATATGGCAACATTAATTTTTTAAAAAGAACCTATTTCGATTTTTGTTTCTGTTGCAAAAAAAAAATTTTTTGAATAAATTCTTTCATTCGAAATTTTTCACAATAACTTGTTGAATAAGAAGTTTGCATAACAGGCAAATATTTCAATAAATTTAAATTTGAATGCTTGAAAAAAAAAAAAAAAAATTAAATTCATGCATTCAAAACTTGTTTTATAATGATAATAATTCAATTTTTTTTTTTTTTTTAATCATTCGAAATTGAAAATAATAAAAATAATTAAACCATTCAACATTGGTAATGTACTTTAGATTCAAAATACTTTCAATTTTTTTTATAGGATAAAACTTTTTAAGTATATATGTATATATATATACTTTTTTAAATTTTCTGCAATATTACATAATTACCCATCTTATCATTAAATAATAAATAGAACAATAACAATAATAATAACAACAACAACAACAACCTTAATTAAGAAATTTGAGATTTTGATAAACCTAAAATACCAAAATAAATAAAATTTAATATTATTTTGCCATAGAAAGCAAAATTTTGAGGAAAAAAAGCATGTGGTCTACATTTTATGACATAACACGTTGTAAAAAAAACTGTGGTGGGGATTTAGAAGGGGGGAAGGGGAACAAACAATTGATTTGTTTGTACGATTTTCTTTTATTAATTTTTTATTAATTACCTGTGTCATCATCGGTTTCCTCGTAGGGCATGGGTTCTAATTCTTCTTCTGTTGCTATTTGTAATGTGTTAGGATCCGGATCTGACTCTAGGTCTATGCCATGGTCATGGTCTTCCATAGGTTCTGCTTCCGAAAGATCCGCCATGATCGCTTCACTTTTTAAGACGCGTTTAAGCATTGCGTCTGAGTGCATTTTTTAGACGTAAAAAGCCTCGTTTTATCTTTGCATTTTCACTTTTTTTACTCCGCAACACTATTCACTTTTATTTTCATTGGTTATTTCACTTAATATTATTACAAGTAAACAGGAATCTAACAAATTAAAATTGTTTTAATAAAATGTAGGTCTGTAGGCCACTTCACTTACACTGCATTTAGCCGACTACGTGAGTTAAATCAGAATCCCTCACGACCAAATTTGTAAATTTCTATGTTAATCAATTAATTAAGAGTTTACGCCGTAAATTTTGTTTAATTTTTAAATAAAATATTTTCTCTTATATTAATTTTCGTTTCGGATCAATTTTTTTAAAAATATATCATTAAATGATCAATAGAAAGGTAATTTTTATTGTTTACATTCAAAAACTAGGTCAGATAGAAATTACATTACTTAGTAATATATCACGGCAAAATAAGCGATTAGCTTTAAAATAAATAATTTCCTTTTTACAATAAATTAAAAAATTATAAAGTAGTTTAATTTACTTTCTTTTGTTCGAGAAAAAGACCGTATAATGACTGTTTTAGTTATAATCAAGCTGACCTTGGCGGTTAAAAACTTACCCGACTGCCATCTATGGACGTAACAAGAACTAAAATTCAAATTCTATTTCATAATAATAATAATAAAAAAAAATGACTTCATAAAGAATTGCTAAAAGAAAAATTTGAAAGGAAAAGTTTTTTTCTTTCTTTTTTAAAAGAGAGAGTTTTTTTTTCTTTTTCTTCTTCTTCTTTTTTTTTTTTTATATCGCATAACAAACTTGTAAATTTACTTTTGATTTCATTTAAATTTTTCTTCTGCTACCCTTCATCCCTTAAATTTTTTATATGACAAACAAATATGTCATTGAGCAAGGGGAATAAACAATTAAATTTTCTTTAGGGAAAAAACTATAAACTATAAATATAAATTCTATTAATATTATTTTTCTGTTGTTAACCTTTTTTAACCCAGTTACAAGGAATAAATGATTGTTTTTAATAATAATAATAATAATTTGATTTGACAGATTTTTTTTTTTTTGTCATGAATTAACATCCAACAACTTTCACAAACTTATATCAAAACCATTGTAAATTTTCTTTATGCAACAACCACTACAAACAATAATAATAATAATAATAATACATTTTGCAAAGTCAGTTAAAAAAAATTATTATTAATAATAATAATATATAAATAAACAAAAGTTATTCTTAAAAAGTTTTTTTGAATGGAATGTATTATTATTATTATTATTATGTGATTATCCATGTAATTTATACGTGGATTTATTTTTCGGTCATGGTCATGATTTAAAATATATATATATTGATTTTTAAAAAAAACCTGAAACTTAAGGCCATTATTATAATTATTAAAAAATTTTTTTATTTATTTTGTACCTTATTAATAAGTGAATAATAATACAATTAAATCTGACATAAATCTATCTATTACTTAATAAAATAAATCATACAAAAAAAATATTAGGTAAATAATCCTGAAGGATGAAATATTGAATGTTTTTTAATAAAACAAACAACCATTTTGTAATTTTTTTTTTTTTTTAAATTTGCCTGAGGTTTTTTTTGAATTATTTAAAATTAAATAAATAAAAATAATATCAGTATACCCTGCAAAAAATTAAAATAAAATGTTAAATAACATCAATATTATTATTATTGACAACCCTACGATATAGTTCGTTATAAAAAACCGTTAAAATTTTATTTACCGGATGTTGTTTTCTTTACAATTTTTTTTTATTTTTTATTTAGAATTTTGCTATAAAAATATAAAAATTTTTATAATATTTTGAAGTATTTACCCACAACCAAATTATTATAATTAAATTACAAATAATTAATTTAAAAAATTGTTTTTTTTTCTCCTCCATTTTGTGTGATATAAAAATGTAATTTTATTGCACTCAATAATTATTTCGTATAAAAAAATTAATAATTATTATTATTATTATATTAAATATCATATTTCGTACGTATAAAAAAATATTTGAAAACATTTAGAAAGAAAAAATTAAAACTATTATCATTAGCAATAATATTTTTTTTCTGCTCTCCTTGATTTTATCATTATTATTCTATTTTTAACTTGATTTTGCCCTTTCGAAAACTTCCCTAGATATAATAAGTCTTTGAATTTGAGCAGTTCCTTCGTAAATTTGATAAATTTTAGCATCTCTCATTAATTTTTCAACTGGATACTCGGTGTTGAATCCGTTACCACCAAATACCTGAAAAATGGAAGTAAATAATGAAAATTTTGACGATTTTGTGTGTATAAAAAATGATGTTACACGTGTTAAACGTAAACTCACAAAAAAAAAGACAAAATAATTTTAGCTAACCTGTACAGCATCCGTGGCACATTTGTTAGCAATATCAGCTGCCAAAGCTTTAGCAACTGATGCATAATATGTATTCCTTCTACCCTGGTCAACTTCCCAAGCTGCTCTCCACCATGCCAGTCTGGATGTTTCGACACCAATAGCCATTTCTGCCAATAGAAAAGCTACAGCCTGATGTGAAAAAATAGGTACTCCAAATGTTTTTCTTTCCATTGCATATTTTGAAGCTTCATCTAAAGCTCTTTGGGCGAGACCAACAGCTGCTGCTGCAACCTATAAAAGGAATAATTCATTGTGCTTAATGTTTTTATTATTAACCTTTGAGAAAATTTATTTTTCGAATTGTAAAAGCAGTTAAAAATGTTACACACTAAATAAAATTAAACTTACTGGTGGTCTTGTTCTATCGAAAGCACCCATTGCTATTTTAAAACCGTCACCTTCTTTCAATAAAACATTTTCTTTAGGAACTCTAACATCTTCAAATGTTATTCCTCTTGTATCTGATGCCCTTTGACCCATATTTATTTCCTATTAAAAACAATTACTTTAACAAACTTTGTTTTATAAAAATTAGAAACTGACTAAATTTCTGCAAAATTGAAATGAATTATTTAATCGAATACAAACCTTGCGTCCCACTGTAATTCCTGGAGTATCTCTATCAACGATAAATCCGGTGAATGCTTTACCAGCAGGGGTTTTAGGATTGGGATCGGTTCTGGCCAAAACGAAATACCAATTTGCAACTCCACCATTTGTGATCCACATTTTTTGACCGTTTATTACATATTCATCTCCTTTTTTTTCAGCTTTTGTTTTCACTCCACTAACATCAGATCCTGCACCAGGTTCAGTCACACAATAAGCCTAAATTTAATAATAATAATAATAAGTAATACAATAAAAAAATTATAATATTTTTACAATTAATTAAAATAACATACAGCTACTAATGGTTGTTCGATAAGCCTGCCTAAATATTTTTTCTGTTGCTCTTTATTTCCCGCTATTAATACTGGGGTTTGCTAAAAAAAAAAAAATTTTTTTTTTTAAGTTAAAATAATGACATTTTTTTTTTTTTTTTGGTTATGTTTACAATATATATTATTTACTCCTAAACAAGTACTCATTAAAGCTGTAGAAATACCAGTACAAGCATAAGCTAATTCTTCAGTTATAAGGCATTCATCGAAAACTCCTAAACCGAGACCACCAAGTTCAGATGGTATGCCTGGGTTCAAAAGTCCAATACTATGAGCTTTTTTAACTAAATCCCAAGGATATTCTCCTGATTTATCATATTCTGCCACTTTGGGTATAATTTCCTCTCTTGCAAATTTTCTAGCAAGATTTTGAAATTCTTGCTGTGTATCATTGAGTTCTGAAAGAATATCGTAAAAAGGTAACCTCCCCGAAAAACAAACAACGTCTAAATTTACAAGTCAAAGCAAGACTTACTAAAACTAATTCCTGTTTCAGGGATTGTATTCGATGCAAATCTTGTACAAGATGATTGAAAATTTCTTTTCAAATTTTTTTGAAATAATGTCTTAAAAGCCTAGAATCAGATAAAAGTCAAAATGATATAAAAAAATTATTTGAATTTCCCGCCAGGTTCAATTGAACACCAGCATGTTTAAACATTTGCATACAAAATAATTTATCTCAAATCTTTTTATTTTTAAATCAATAAAACAATACTAATTAAAAATAATAATAATAATAATTAAAAAACCTACCCGACTCATTTTTAATAGATTATCCTTTTCGAATGTCAACAAATAAATTTTCTCTCTGAATCATTCAATTAGATTAATGAACTTTGAACCAGGATAAAGTTCTAAATATAGGCTAGAAAAATTTTTTTAAAATTAAATATAAAATATATACGAAAAGAAATGATTTTAACTTTTTTTTCTTTTTCAATTAATTATAAAATAAATATTTAGAGAAGAAACTTTTATTTAAAAAAATTAATCTTACCTGACAATGTTGTTAGGTCGTATTGTGATTACTGACATACTTAATTGATTTTAGAAAATGGCCGCCACACTTGTTTTGGTGGAAGATTTTAAAAAAAATTTATTTTTATTTTTATTATACAATTTAAATTTAATTTATGATTTATAATTTTTAATACAAATTACTATAGTTTAATTATTTTTAAATTAAAAAAAGAATTTAAAAATTTATTAATTGTATTTTTTTTTTGGCTTTATTAATTATATTAAGTCACTCCAAGTTTATCATTTATTTTTACTTAATAAACAAATATAATATTTATATAATTTATTTATTTATTTTTGTTAAATTATGTTTATTAAAACGTAATCAATTTAACAAAAATAATTTATAAAAATACTTTTTAAAACGGTTATTATTTGTGTGTCATTTCAACAGATCTCAACAAATAATTTTTTTTTTTTTAAATTAAAAGTTTTTTTTTTTTTTTTCGAATGGTCCCGATTGTGTGATGTCGAAAAAAAGCAAACGTTTAAGTATTAATTTTTTTTAAAAATAATAATACATTTGTTTTATATTATAAATAATAAAAAATTTTAAAGTGTCTATTTTTTTTTTTTAATTAAAAAACAAATGAATTAATAAAAACAAAAACAATAATCAAAAGTATAAGGAAATTAAGACTTGAATGACATCTATGGTCAAATATAATAACTATTATATAATAAAACAGTCTTACTAGTTTATTAATTTAACACCAGGACTATTTAGTTAATATAAATATATATAAAAGTAAAATTTAAAATTTTCGAAAAAATATCATAGATGGCAAGAGAATGCAATAACAAACTAATTATTTTTAT